>NC_046659.1:136845093-136846297 GCF_010883055.1 Belonocnema kinseyi | reverse complement strand
AGGAAATAGCCGCAGTATAATTGACTTTGTTGTTGCGGATGAAAGACTTAGAGAGTTAGTCAAAGATACAAGGGTCATGAGGAGTCCTGAATGCAATACTGACCATTACCTTCTGATCTTAAAAATTAACTTAGGTCGGGGTTGGAGAAAAAAGAGACCCAAGAAAGCAAAACAAACGCGAATCAACATTGAGAACCTACAAGAACCGGCTCTGCGAATAGATTTCCAAAATAAGATAACCGAAGGCATAGATAGGGCAACATGGGAGGACCGTATACAAAACAAAGATTAAGAGGGCGCCTGGACAATGTTACGGGATATCCTTGTTAGATGCACGATCGAAGTGTGTGGTACCGCAGTTGTAGGAAGAATTTCTGATGATGCGTGGTGGAATGATGAAATTCAGGCTGCCCAAAAAGCAAAAAGAGAAGCGTACAAGAGAACTTTAAACATCGCAGGTCTTAGCAATGAGGAAATAAGTAGACGTAGAAATGATTATATACGCGAAAACAGGATACTTAAACGATTAGTTAAAGAAAGTAAAGATACAATTAGAGCAGAAGAAGAGATAAAAATACAAAAAGACTTTGAAGGAAGCAGGAAACTACTTTATAAAAAAAATGAAAGGAAACAAAAGTACAGAAATTGTCAACATGAGAAGTAGTAGGGGGGAAATGGTATATGATGCAGATGGAATACTAGAGACTATTAGAGACTATTTTAGGAGACAATTCGGAGATGAATCTATAGGACACCACAACTGCGATGTTGAACACGATGCGTTGGAAAACTCAATTGAAAAAGTCTGTGTCACTGAGGTTAGGGATATAATTAAGAACTTGAAAAACGGTAAGGCTGCCGAGGTAGACGGAAAGAAGCGATTATCGTACCAATATACAAGAGAGACGGAGATGAAAGCGAGTGCAATAATTACAGAGGGATTAGCTTATTAAGCACCGTAAGTAAAATATATTCAAAAATACTTATTCGTAGGGTAATAAAAATAACAGAAACAAAGATTTGGGAAGTCCAAAGTGGCTTTATGCCAGGAAGGTCATGTACGGATCAAATATTTAGCTTAAGGCAAATAACAGGAAAAAGCTTGAGAGTAGGAAAAAAAGTTTTCTGTGCATTTGTTGACCTAGGAAAAGCTTTTGACAAGGTAGATAGAAGTAAACTTTGGGAAGTTCTGAAAGAGTATGGA
>NC_046659.1:136832264-136844993 GCF_010883055.1 Belonocnema kinseyi | reverse complement strand
TGATTTTGGATGCCCACCCAACCGTTCATGTCTCTTAGTAGAATTATTCTTTCCCCATGTTCGCAGATGTTTATTGTGTCATTTAAAGTGTCCCAGAAGGCGCCTTTTACTTCTCTAGGATCACTGTCAACCGGCGCGTAGCATGCTATAATAAATATTCTTCTGATTCCTAATTTTTATTCTAGCCCACAGCAGTCTGGGAGACACGAAGTCATGGTCTCCGAGATGCTGCTTTGCTCTTTCATTCAAAATCAGACCTACTCCTTGTTTACCATGTGATTCACAGTCTACTCCTGACCATATTTCAAATCCGCCTTTCAACACGCCGTTTTTTATGTCTTTAGTTTCGCATCCCTTTTTCTTTGTTTCGGGCACGCATAAAATATCAAGTTTCTTCACGTCCATAGTTTCCCGCAATTCTTTTACCTTGAGATCAGTTACTCCCCTAGCATTCCAAACACCCAGTCTCCATTCGTCGCCTGAAACATGACCTTTAGATTTCCCATGTGCATGCCTTTTGTCATTAAAAGTTCCAGTCCTTTCCGAGGCTATTTTGTAGTTTGTATTATTCATTGTTTAGATTATACGCCCAACTAACACCTTTATGCAATAAGTTTATTTTACTTTTCGATATTCTTAAAAATCTGTTGATATGTAATTTTTTTAAAGAGAAAATCCATTTGTAATTTTCCAGGAATTAAAAAAAAAATTTCTTTGTTTAAAACATTTCGAAGATATTCAAAATGTTCTTTTCTACGAAATATTAAAAAAAGCTGCATTTAAAAAAAAACGATTTGATATCTCTTTAAGATTAGGATGTTGGAATATGCCAATTTTTTTTAAATTCACAGAATTTTTTGAAATGCAGGATTTTCTGAAGGAGCGTAAATATTCTGTGTATCTTTTTTCTTTTTTGAGGTTGAAATAGTATACTATATAGAAAACTACTATTAGAAGCTACTGATTCATAGCTAGAATTGAGTAACTAATTGCAATAAGTAAAAATTTCAAATGATTCCAATTTAGAGAGTTCCAATATTAATATATAATAGTAATATAATTCTTCGATTTTAACGATTTTTCCCAATTCCGTGAATTCCGTGTATTCTGTAAAATCCTGGAATTCCGTGAATTCCGTATATTCTGTAAAATTCTGGAATTTCGTAAATGCTATTAATTAAGATAAATGATTGTATTCCATGAAATGCTTGAATTCCATGAATTTCTTGAATTCCGTGAATTCCGCGAATTCCATGAATTCCATGAATCCCATGAATAGCCAAAAATTTGATAAAATCAAAAAACTGACGGATTTTGATGAGACTCTAGAGATTACTTATGAGTTTCGGACGACAAATTTATGAACAAAACCGCTGCATTGTCGATTTCTGAGTCCTGGCGCTTTTTTATTGTAGTGCACCTTTTTCACTCGAAAGTTTTTCGGCACAAAAAAAACTTCTCTTATTTACAAGTATTATATTCGGGTCGACTCGACTTGAAGTTTTGAGCTTTTTGCATGCACCTAATTATGAACTAAATAGAAAAATTTTCTACCAAGAATAATTTTCCACCAAAAAAGACAAATCATCAAACAAACAACTCACTTTGTTGGCCAAAGAAAATAATGTTTCACCTGCATAATGAATCTTTAATTGGAATTAATAAATTTTCAGCTTAAAAATTACCCCCCCCCCCAAAAAAAAAGAAATAATAATAGAACATTCCGCCATTTTTTGTATGTTATCACATGTGAATTATCCTAGCTTACACGATATTTACATTTCTATATTTCACTAATTTCACAACTTTTTTTATTTCCGATTTGCCGAAGTAGGGATTTCATGTCAGGCAGTTGCAAACAGGGATTTACGTCAGGCTATCGTACCAGCGATCTTTACACAATAGTTGAATTTAAAAAAATTCATTTTTAACAAAAAATTGTTAAATTTTTCATTTAATTTCATTAATTCAGTTGAAATTTAAGTGGGCAATGAGAACAAGATATAAAGAGCGGAAATCGGAAAAGACTAATGCATGCGATAAATAAATAAAATTTTTCAGCTATTTTTAGTACTCTGAAAATATTAACATTGTAACTCCGAACTGATATATAAATATGATTATACACTGAGAATCCCTTTTAAGTCTGGTTTTGGGCATGCACCTAAATGGCCTTGACTTAAAGTATTTTTTCCAAATGTTATATTTTCCAGGCCTACTGTTTCCAACTTATGAAAGCTTAAAAAGTATACAAAGTATCGTTGAATATTATACAATCCTGCAATTGAAAAAATGACCAAAGATTAAAAATAAATCGATGATTAATATTCATGCGTTTATTGAGTCCGACGTTGAATTTACCTTCTAGGAAGGATTATCTTAGACATAGTCTAAAGATTGAAGCCTTGGTATCTATATTACGTTATCCTTTTATTATAATTTCTCATTAAAAGTAACTTGCATCCTTTTGATTCTAATATATTTTATAATAAGATTAAATATTAGTTTTAAAATTAAAAATGTGGTACTAGGAATCATAATAATAGGTCTTTATCACACGGGTCTTATTTTATAAAATCTATAAAATGTTTTGACTATGTTTTGGTTGCCCACTTTAATTTCTGCAATTTCATCCTTATCCAGTGGATAAAGTTCCTTGTTTAGTATATTTAATTTTGCCCTTTTTCTATTTTTTTTATAAAACATATACAATCCAGAAAACCCCCTATTAGTATCCACAATTGCAAAGACATCAAGATTGGGTGTAAATAAAACAATTTGTTCATTCACTGGCATAGGTAAAAGTTGACCATTTTTTGTTTTTAATCTAGCATAAGTATGGGGTTCAAATATATATCTTCCAAATTGGAATATCCGTTGTGGATTCGTATTACAATAAAGCCGAATATCGTTTATTTCTGAAAGTGAATATTCATGGCCATCATAATGAGAAGGCAGGCTGGTAGGTTGAGCCATGATTCTGTCAGGATACGCTAGAAGAGGATTCGAAGCAGAAGGAATTATGGCAGGAGAATTCATGGCAGGAGTATTCATGGCAGGATAATCCATGGCAGGATAATTCATGTCAGGAGGATTCATTATCGGATAATTCACGGCAGGTGAGCTTATGGCATGAGAAATCATGACAGGAGAATTACTGGCAGGAGGATTAATGGCATGAGGATTCATAGCAGGATTATTCATGGCAGGAGGGTTCACAGTAGGATATCTCATGGCAGGAGAATTAAGGACAGGTGGAATCACGGCACGAGAAGATCCGGTTCTAGAACTCTCGGCTGAATAATAGCCAGCAGGAAGATGATTCAGGTCAATAAGTGCCCTTTTAGGCAAGGATTCCGAACTGAACTCTGCAAAGAAAAATTGAGTATCATGTATTTCCTAAAAAAGTGACAAAATACAGAACGTGATTTTAACAATATCTTTAAATAACTTAATGATGAAGCCTCCTAAGATTTTAAATAATTTTTTGATGAAAGTTAAAGTATTTGAAAAATATATATTTCTTTTTTGTGAAATATTTGATCATTCTAATTAACAATTGATCTATTTCGGTGAAAACTCAACTCACTTTTTGTGGAAAATCAACTTTTTTAACTGAAAAGTGTAATTAGTCCATTTTTTGCCAATCACACTTTTTCAGTTAACGATTAAATAAATTGGATAAAAATTTAACTATGAGATTCAAAATTTACCGCTTCTTTTAAAAATCTAATATTTTTATTCGCCAAATAGTTTGTTTAACTGTAAATATAACTTTTCCATTCTTTTTTTAAATTGCTATTCCAAAATTAAAATTAGTCATCTGCAGTTCAAAGTTTAACTATATTATTGGAAATTACAGTATTCTGTTAAAAATTGATCCTTTTGGTTTTGGTTACTGATTCTCATTTTTTCAAACATTTAAAAAGTTATTCTCCAAATTTATACTTTATATTTTTGAGGTCATATTCCTCGTTACTCACACCCTATTTTATAAATCATTACAAACCGTCTACAATCTGTTCTCTTAGGCTTTAAAGAAAAGCCCTAAAATAATTTTTGAAGAATTCGAAAAAACTGAGGAGATATTCAGAATTGAAAAGTTTGGTCCTTTTTCCTTAAACATTCATAACTTGTTTGTTATAATAATATGCTATTGTTTATCTACTGCTCACGGTGCTTTTGACATTGTGTGTATCGCTCCGGCGTACTTTTCAATTATTTCTCTAAAAATTAAGTGAGATCCCATTTTGACATTTAAAATAATAGATATTTTAAATATAAATACCAACTACTAAATTTTTTAATTAAAAATTCATCTTTTTCGGTTTAAAATTCAACTAATAGGTCGAATGTTTAAACCGATTTGTTGAAAAAAGACTTTTTCTCTTGAAATTTTACCTTTGTGGTTGAAAATTTCACTATACTTTTTTGAAGATTTAACTATCACATCTGAACGTTCTCGACCAGCGCCGGAGATCGGAGTGCGGTCACAATAAAATCAATAAGTTTTAAACTACAGCAAAATAAAAACTTTTGTTTTTACTTAAATTTTAGAAAGAGATTGTAGAATCTATTCACACTAAACAATTTTTAAGCGCAAAGTATACTTTGTAACAAAAATTTTCATAACTCAATCATTGAATTTCGGTGAAAAGTTAGCGAGTAATCCATTTAAAAATATTGTATGTATCAAGAACTTTAGTTGTTAATAAATTTGAAAAAAAAAATTGGTTGCAAAATTATTTCAGGGGAGTTTTTTTATATAAAAACAAATTGAAAATGTATAAATTGATTGCAAACAGAACTATCGATTTAAAAGGAATATTTAGTAAAAATGTCATCAAAAAGTTCGAAAAAATAGTTTCATTGCGGCTACCCGTGTGAAAATAACCCCATTTGGCCCTATTATAAGTCCGGCACTAATCGGGGGCTAGTAGGGTTAATAATTTTGACAAAGTACCCAGTCGGGGACTAGTCAGGAAGTAGTTGGGCTTTTTGTTGTCAAAATTTCAGTCGGGGCCTGGTCGGTTGTTGGTCAAGGGCTAGTCGTGCCTTTTTGTTCACTAATTTCCGTGCGGGTAATCTTCAGGCTCTGGTCGGGAGCTAGTCGGGCTCTGGTCAGGTTATTCTTAGGTTTGAGTTTTCGGCGAGGTTTTATCAAATGAGGTAACATCTAGAAAAGCGTAATGGTTTTTTTATTCTACAATACTAAGAATATATTTAACAATAATTTTACACAGTTTTTCGGAGAAAAGATTTATTAATGTTAAATTAATATCAAATATACTTCATAAATAATTATTAGGTTAATAATTTTGTACGCAAATGAACTTTTTATAAAAGCAACGCTAAAAATCTTCAAAAAGACGTAATCTTATTTTTTTGTAGTGTTTTTTAGAAAATTGCGAATTTCTAGGAACATTTATAAATACCTGTGTATGGAATTTTAAGAAAATCCATATTTGAAAAAATACAAATAGATGTAGGTGAAAAATTTGCCGAAAGTTATAAGACTCTAAATTTGTGCAGATGGTTTTTTTTAAATTGATCTGAAAGGTTTGGCATACGTGAATAAAGTCTAATCCTTCATGTACTTGAAATTGGAAAGAGAAAAAGTTTTTGATTAATCAATGAAGAGCAGCATCCTAGTAGTAAACTATTAAGCACGGTTCAGTTCAGATTTCGCTACCACCTTCATTTAAGTCTTGCGGTTCTGGACGTACCGCCTCTCGTGCAAAAGAAATGACGCGTCGAGTGTTTAAGACAGCAGTGCACACGTAACGAAGCATAATTACATGGAGCAGAGACTCTGTGACCAACATGGCGGTTTCTTCAGAGAGAAGCTTTTCCATTAATGCCTTCCAGCTGAAGTTTTTTTTTAAATTAATATTCCACAAATTTTGGGGAATTTTAGTTACATAAATGTATATATTTTAAAGCGTAGGATATTGTTCCCCATTAAATCTTGGGTAAATCTGAGCACTTTTAAATATTTCAAAAAAGTTTATTGAGATTTCCGTAAATAATAAGTATTTTGACAAACTTTTAGGGGATGTTCCACAAATTTTCGGGAGTTTGGTTAATATTCATATCATATGACCCCTGCTAGTACTCGATCAGGCCCCGACTAGGATAAGTCGGGTCACCTGACTAGTACCCGACTAATCTACCGTGACACTACTAGTCGGGCTAGTCAAATGACCCGTCTAGCCCCCGCCTTTAAGTGGGGTCGAATGGTCGGGAACCAGACTAGTTCCCCATTTGAATTTCTACACGGGTATATTGAGTCAACGAAGAAAAAGAGAAAAAATTTATCAAAAGCGGGTTTGTCGGGCTTACTTCGATAACGACAAAAACTAAACCACTGCTTGTTTAAAAATTTTTAAGTGGTCAACGCTATTCAGCAAAAAAAATGTATAGGCGTTAATCGAATCTGGCCCCTTCATTTATTTATCTCTAAAACTTACCACCATAGCAACCTTCAGCGCAAGTTTTTTTACAACCATGAATACAGTACGTTGGATACTTTCTTGTTCTTGCCTAAAAACGCATAATTTAGTTTAATATTTACATTTTTATCACATTTATTTCCATTTAATTATTCAAAATTTTTAATTTTCAAGAATTAAGTTTTTATGTGAAAAAATGTAAGAAAATAATTTTTTACACTTACGTGGCAGCTGTCCAAGCAGGAATTCATTTTCTTACGCTTAACACCCTGATAATCGTCAGAAAGAATAGAAGTATTAATAAGATGCATATACGCATTACTGTCATTGATAAAGGTTATTTCATAATTTTTTATTTATTATTAAGTATTTGTTATTGATAATTAAATGGTAAAAAATAAAATTAATGAATTGAAACTCACCCCAGGAGGAGAGGAAATTCCAAAAGGCAATAAAGTTAAAATTGCTATAAAAATAAAATATACCTTAATTATTTTTCGGCATTATCTTTAGATTAAGAATTTTCTATGCGGTTTCCAGAAGATTTATATAATTTAGCATTCATTTTTTAACATTAGTATACACTAAACTCTCGTTTTCAGTCCCCCCTGATCTGGACCTTCTATGCGGTTTCCAGAAGATTCCTATAATTTTGAATTCATTTTTTAACATTATTATACACTAAACTCTCGTTTTCAGTCCCCCCGATCTGGACCTTCCTAGAAATGCTGGAACTCAAGTATTTTGCGCAATATTATGAATTTTAATTGGAAACGGTTAAGGCGGCCCTGACTAATATTTAATAAATTCACGGGAATCGTGGAATTCACAATTATTCAATTAGTATATTGAAAAAATTTGCACGCCTGTAATAGCCGTTAAGACTTTATTTTCAAGTCAACAACACTCCCCTTAAGATGTATAAAAAAAATCCTTCTGTTTTGGCATCGTAGTTATAGTTAAAAATCACAAAAAACGAAGCACTTATTTATATTTGAAAAACGAAAAAAATTCTTTCCGATTTCAATTAACAATCAAAATAAAGTAAGGGGACCATTACTGGGACAGGTAGGAAGAGCGGACCCACATAAACACAATTTTAAAATGGAGAATTGTAATTTTTTGTACAAAAACCGTTATAATGAGTTCTTAAGACATTATTAAATCGATCAGAACAAAAATGCATCATTAATTTTATAGTTGATTAATATAAATGGTCAAGGAAAATCCAATGGAATTAATCAAAATAAAATGGCACAATTTACTTATAATTCATTACAGAACAAATTAAAAACCAAGAATTAATATTATCAATTTACTTGCAAATTAAACTGTTTGGTAGTCAATTTTTAATTAAAATTCATCTTAATTCAAGTGAAAATATAAATTAAAAAAAGTATTGAAACAATTGAAATTATTTTTTGGTTACAAATTTTATTATTTGGTTAAAAATTTTATTGACTGAAAAATCTGTCATGATTAATATTTCAACTATTTTCTTTAAAATTCATCTTTTTGGTTCGAAAATGTATCATTTTAATTATAAATTACTTTTTTTGTGGAGAAAAATGCAACTGTATTTTTAAAATGATATCATTATAGTAGATAATTTAAGAATTTGATTGAAATATTTTCCTTTTTTTCAATAAAGAATCTTATTTGGTTAAAAAATTATGTCATATTTAATTTATAAGCAAAACATTTTTTGTTCGAAAAATCAACTATTAAATTTTTTGATAATAATTATTCTTTTTTGGTAAAAAATAAGTCTTTATTTTAAAATTCAAGAATTTGTTAGAAAATTGAAGTATCAGACTGACAAAAAAAGTTCAATTCTGATCAAAAAATATAATAGTCTATATTTCAACCAAATAAGATTTTAATTACATATTAAAAGCAGTCGAATTAATTTAAAAAATTCTAATGAAACTGCTGAAGCCTCAATCTAAGCAGATTGATTTTCCACTATAGTTGCATTTTTTCTCAAGAAAGATTAAATTTATCATAAAAAGATACGATTTCGAAACAAAAAGACGAATTAAAAAAAATAGTTCAAAGGTTAGTTAAAAAACAATTTTCAGCCAAGAAATAAAAACAAAAATGTTATTCAAACCAATGAATTTTCAAGTAAAAAAGATGAGTTTTCTTCAAAATAGTTATATTTTTGATTTGAAAATATAAATTCTTAACAGGAAATTTGATTTAATAAATTTGCCTAAAAAGTAAATCGATAATATTAATCTATAATATTAAATTAGAATGCACACTTACTAATTTTATTTGAAAAATCAAATTTATGACATACTATATTACATTACTTACCTAAGCAGTTTTTAAACAACTTTGTTAGAATAAATAATTAAACGAACGGCAAGGTTGTGTCTTATAAATAATATTTTTAATATATCACTAACATAATACTGTGAGATTTAATAAAAAACGCGGAGAAAGGAACCCTCTCAGTGATGGAGGCGCAATTTCGTTTAATAAAATATCTAAAAGTATCTTATTGCTCTTTATTTTACAATTAAATTAATTTTTGGTACATCACTGATTATTTTATTATTCATATATTGTTGGTTAAACATATTGAAAATACATTATTATTAACTTATAGCAGATATTTTATGGTCAAATGGTTGAACAAATTACCGTAACTCTAAGAAAACAGCGAAAAATTAGATTTTTTAGATATTTTGAAATGTCAAGGTCACTTACATAGAGTGAAAAATATTTAAATAATTATTTCCTATGAAGGTACAAATCCAGTTACTTTAAACTTTTTTTCTGATAGTTTGTAACCCGAAAATTATTTTAATGTCAACGTCAATTCCTTTGTTTTTTGTAATTTTTAGCCTTAACTACGAAGTGGAGGCAAAGGAAATTATTTTTTATGAAAATTTAGGGGAGTTTTCCTGACTCTAAAAAGACACTTTTGATTGCTATTAGAACTTTAGAAAAAAAAATTTTTTTCGACACGCCCCATTGCACACCTCCAAAATCAGAGACTTTATTTACACTGTAAAATTCTAAACACATATTTCATTGACAAATTCATTTCTGGCTTGTATTAAACGGTTGTCTTATAATGTTCAGGGTAGGAGCCTAAAAATCGAAGTAGATATTTTTCAAAAGTCCAAAAATCAGAGAATATATTTAAACTGTAATAATCTTAAAAAGATTATTTTTTGTTTAGCTCCTATCTGCGTTAATTTGTAAAATTCTAAAAAATATATAGGATATATAGGGATGAAGCCCAAAAATCATTGTTGGCATTTTTTAACAGCCCAAAAATCGGAGACTATTTATACTGCAAATTCTTAAACAGATTATTTTTTGGCTGAGCCTTATCTGCGTGATAATTAGTAATTGTTTTTTAAAGTTAAGGACTGGTGCCCAAAAATCGGGGTTGGTATTTTTGATAAGACCAAAAATTGGAGACTCTATTTACACTTCATTTACACTGTAAAATTAGTGTCTATGTTTTTTGTATCAAAGTCATATAATTCTTTTAAGAATTTTACAGTCTACCCTTTAAAGTTCTAAAACTACCCCTTGATACCTCGGGGATAGGAACTTGTCAATGAATAATAATCTTTAGAATTTTGTATTCTGAAAAGGATCTGTCATTATTTCACTTTTGAGAAGATACCAATATCGTTTTTTGGGCTCCAACCTTTAAAATTAAAAAAATTAAACACCTCGTCACCACGCAAATAAAATTGTGTCAAAAAATACACTTTTTTAGAAATTTACAGTGCGACCAGTCTCTTCTTTTTATGGCTCATAAAAAATACAAACACCAATTTTTGGACTTCATCCCTTAACATTAAAAAACAGCCCCTTCTTAATACGCAGATAGGACCTTGTCAATAAATAATTATTTTTAGAGTTTCTTATCATGAATAGAATCTCTAATTTTTGGGGTTTAAAAAAGATAACGACACAGATTTTTTGGCTCCTGCCCGTAACGTTAGAAAAAAACACTCATTACCGCGCAGGTAAGATTCTGTCGAAAAATACACTGTTTTTGTAATTTTACAGTGCAACCAGAGTCTCCGAATTTTTAACTCTTTAAAAATACCAACCCTAATTTTTGAACTCCATCCCTTACGGTTCTAAAACCACCCCCTGATACATCGGAGATATGACCTTGTCAATTAATAATCATTTTCAAATTTTTTTCTCATGAATAGAATTTTTGATTTTTGCGCTTTTAAAAATATACCAACACCGATTTTTGGGCTCCAACCCTTAAAGTTAAAAAAAACCCGTGTTACCACGCAGATGAGATTTTTTCAAAAAATACACTTCTTTTTAATTTTACAGTATCACCAGAATCTTTGATTTTTTGACTCTTAAAAAATACCAACCTTGATTTTTGGATTCTATCCCTGTATGTATAGGTTCTATGATTTTCGCGCATTTGAAAAATACCAACACCGATTTTTCGGCCATAAACCTGAACGTTAAAAAACAACCCCTTGATACCACGCAGATAAGACTTTGTCTTAAAATAATCTTTTTTCGAATTTATAGTACAAATAAAGTGTCGGATTTTTGGGTTTTAATAAAGTATAAACTCCGATTTCTTGGGCTCCTAACAAGAACATTAAAAAACAACCCCTTTAGATCATATAGATGTGATTTTGTCAATAAAACAGTTGTTTTTTTTCTTCAAAATTTTACAGTGAAAATATAAATTCTGATTTTTGGGTGGCTCAAAAATACTTGATTTGATTCTAACTAATAGGCTGGTTTTTTATACGCTGGGGTGGTTTTAAATAAACAAAACTAACTATTTCGTATACCAAATTAAAAATTTTACTTATTTGTAGCATCAACTATTACATTTTTGCTAGGTAATCTAAAAAAGTAGTTTCTAGTTCCAAATACGACGAGTTATTTGGTTTATAATCATTGTTTATAACGATGGAAATTTAGCTTAGAGAATAGCCTTGTTTCAACCCCCTATCCATCAAGAAACTATCCGAAAGAGAAAAAAATAATTGTTTTTATAATTTTTCCAGACAAACCAGAATAATGATAAAATATTTATTTAAAAATTTGCCTTGACGCACCTCTTTAAAAGTTAATAGGCTTTGATAGAAATAATTACCAATTTTATGATCTTTTATTAAAATTTTACTTTAGATAGGGACTAAATTATATGAAAATTATGTTTTTTTTCTATTTAAAAATGACATCTCTTACTCAGTAAAGAAAAGAATTTGAATCGCCCTTTCATGTTGAAAAATAGATGAAGTTTAAAAAAATTTTTTGCACTTAAATATCAAAACAATGAAAACAGAGCTTACTAAAATTGTCTCACATATATCACCTGGAAAAACGACATGTGAAAAAATCCTATCCTACAAAGAAAAATTCAGTATTCTTCTTCAATAATCACAAATTCAAAAGGACATTTTTTGTTAAAACCTTTTACTTTTCATTGTCTCAAAAGAGTTTTTTTATTGATGCCAGATATTAAAAAGTCTACATATTTATATTTGCGGCTTGTTTGTTGTTTGGTTTTGAGATTATAGGAATATATGTTCCTTCAAGTTCCTGCAAACATTAAAATTTTTTTTAAATTTCAGATATGCCCAATAAAAATTCGTACAGAAATTTTCGAAAGGATGTAGAAGATAAAGAATGCTAATATTTGTCTTTATTTTTATTGATATTCTTTGTTAGGAAATACAATGTCAGACTTTAAGATTTGGCCTTCTTTAGAGTATACAAGTTTAAAATTATTGTTAGCACAGCCATTCAAATTTCTAAAAAAAAAATAATTTTTATAAAAGCGAAATATGCATATACATAATTTATGATATCATAATGTGTTTAGAAAGTTATTCGATCATAATACATTGTTTTTAAAACATTCCAAAAAACACATGTAATGCTTAATTGATTTTTTTTAACAAAGAAAATTTTTTATTTTAAATAAAAAAAGTTGAACTTGCCCGAAAAATACGTGTTCCTATAACAGATTAATTTTCGGCAAAATCTTTACGTTTTCCCCAAAAAGTTTGAGTTTTTAACAAATGATAAATCTTTAACAAAAAAAGGTAATTCTTAATATAGTTAGGTAAATGTCCCAGTAATAGCGATGCCGGTTTTTTTGTTTTTGATGTAAATTTGGATAAATTGAAAATAAACCGAATAATTTTTAAAGCAGCATCGCAGATTTAACAAAAAAGATGAAACTTCGAATTAAATTCAAACGAATTTAAACGAAATTCAAACAAAATTTACATTAACTAAGATTCTT
>NC_046659.1:136815975-136832164 GCF_010883055.1 Belonocnema kinseyi | reverse complement strand
TTTAAAAATATTCTTTTTTTGAAATAAGTACAATAAGTACAATAATTTTTTATTTCCAAATTCAAAAAAACGATTGAAATTATGGAATTAAAGTTATTTACGGAATTCATGGAATTCAGCGTGTTTGTAGTATTCAACGATTCAAAAGTAATTTTCCATGAATATTTTGAATTTCGTTGACTAAACGATTTTCATGAATTATTTGAATTCCAGGAATTCCGTGAATTTCATAATTTCCGTGAATTCCATTAATTCCATGAATTTTAAGAATTCCATCAACTTTGTGAATTTCCTCAATTCCACGAATCTCGTGAATTTCATTATTTCCTTGAAAACCTGTAATTCCTTGAATTTCTTCAATGCCTTCAATTACATGAATTACGTGCATTCTTAGAATTCCGTGAATTCAGGGGAAATTCTCAAAATTCACGAAATTCACGAAATTCAGAGAGCTCAAAGCATTCCACGATTTTAGATATTTGTTTGACTTTCGCAAATTCCATTGAATACGTAAAATCTTTGAATTCCGTAAATTCCATGCGTTCTGTGAAAACCTCAAATTCCGTAAGGTCCATGAATTCTACGAATTCCAAGTATTTCGTAAACTCCATGAAACATATACATTCAGTGGATTCCGTGCACAACGTGAATTTGGTGAAATCCTTGAATTTCACGAAATTCGGGAATTCCCGAAATTCCATTAATTCTGCGAATTCTGTTAATTCGATAAATTCCGAGAATCCTATGAGTTTTAGGAATTCTGTAAATAAAATTATAAGAAAATCTTTTGTTTGCATTAAATCTTTCTAAATGGCAGGAGAAGACATTGCAGGAGGATTCATCGAAGGAGAATTCATGACAGGAGGATTCAATGCAGGATAATTTATGACATTTAGGGGGATTTATGGCAAGATGATTCAGGACAGGAGAGTTCCTGGCAGAAAGATTAATGGCAGGAGAGTTCATGGCAGGAGAATTCATCGCAGGAAGATAAATGACAGGAGAATCAATCGCAGGACGATGCATGATAGGAGAATTCATGGCAAAAGAAGATTCGGTCCAAGAACTCTCGACTGGATGGTAGTTAGGAGGAAGATAATTTAGGTCAATAAGTTCCTTATTAGGTAAGGATTCCAAACTGAACTCTGCAAGGAGAAATGAAGGATTAAGTTTTTCTCAATGATATGAGAAAATACAAAATGTGATTTCAACAATTTCTCCAAATTAAACTATATGTAAGGTCCTAATTTTTGTGACCCCCCCCCCCCTAAGTAGAATATCATGAGCAATCTTCTAAACACAAAAAATGTAGGGTTTTTCTTTCAATCCCTAAGAGAACGGATACTCGATCTTTCTTTAAAATTACTAACAAGACCGGAAATTTCTTAGATGAATTGACATGGAATTGCTCACATGAAAAATATTTATTGGAAGCTGCATTACGAATTTCGCAAAAATTGTATTTTAGCCAGGTTCAGTCAACAAAGAAATAAAACTAAATTAAAATTATGAATTTTCAATTTAAAAATACGTTAAACCAAACGGGTGAGTTTCCGACTAAGAGCAATATTTTTTTTTAACAAAATGCGTGAATAATTATCTCAAAAAGATAAATTTTTAACCAAAAATAGAATATTTCTATTTTCATTCGAGAATATTAATTTTCAATGAAAAAATTTATTTTCTACTTAAATAATGAATCTTCAACCAACAAAACTAATTTTTTTACCCAGGACGTCGAATTTTTAATTAAAAATAAGGTAAATTTTATATTTCAAACAAAAGGTGAGATAGTACATTTCTTTACAAAAACAATCAATTTTTAACCAAAAATGACGAATTTTCAACCAAATAGTTAAATTTTAAAATTAAAAATATTAATTCAAAAAAAAATGTCCACTAAATCTTTAAGAAAAAAGATGAATTTGAACTAAAGTTATGTATGAAATTTCAACCAGAAAGATAAATTTTATAATTTAAAAAAAAAACACATTTTCAATGGATTTGTTGAATTTCTAACCGTGAAGATGGATTCCCGACCAGAAAATTATTTTCGTATCAAAAAGACACAATGTCAACCAAATGAATAAATTTTCATTCACAGAACAAATTTTTAACGGAAATGAATAATCTTTCACTAAATGTGAAAATGAATGAATTTTCAAGTAAAGAGTTGCATTTCTAAACAAAACCGAATAGACTAAAAAGATTAGTTTTATACCAAAACGACAGTTTTACAAACAAAAAAAGGTAACTTTCAACCCTAAACATTAATTTTCTACAAAATACACGAATTTTTAACCAAATAGTTGAATTTTCAGCTAAAAAAGGATTTATTTTCAAACAAAAGTGGAAAATGTTAATTTTTAGTTATGGAAATTATTTTGAACCACGGAACAAAGAATTTTTAACAATATAGTTGAATTTCCAACCGAAAAAATAAATTTTTAGTCAAGAATATTAATGTTTCACCAAAAAGGACGCATTGTCTACTAAATATGTATATTAATTTTGAAAAAGTAGTTGAATTTTTAAAATGTAAATTTAAAATCGAACTTTGAATAGTTAAACATTGAGTTGAAAAAATGTTTTTAAACAGACAAGATGATTTTTGAACAAAATAAATCCATTTTTAAGCAAGGAAATACATTTTTAATAAAAATGATCAATCTCTCACCCTAGAAATTTAATTTTAAACTACAAGACCTAATTTTCCACCATTAAAATTAGCCTTGGAAAAAATACATTAATTTTTAACCAAATAATTGAATTTTCAACTATAAAAGTATACTTTTCAACCAAATGTCGAATATTTAAATTTACGTAGAAAAAGAAAAATTTCAATCAAATTTTTTACTACTTTAATATTATTATATTTAATTTCCTGAACCGCAGATATAATTAACGATTTCAAAAATATCATTCTAGTCTTTCCTTGAATTCAGGGAATTCACGGAATTTGTGAAAATCTCGGAATTCACGGAATTTAAAGAGTTCCTGAGGTTGAAGAAATTCATGGATTTCAAGGAATGCAAGTAATTCATGGTATACAAGAAAGTGACGGAATCCAAGTAATTAGCGGAATTCAGGGTATTCACGGAATTCAATGAATTCACAAAATTCACGGAATTGAATGAATTCACAGAATTCAAAATAAAGTTAATTGTTATGAATTTATGCATTAAAAATATTGCTATTGAAATAAAACGGTATTTATATCGAGACATGCACCAATAATCCATTTTTTAATGAAAATTGTCCTAAAAAATCATCAAATTCTGAGTACTTTAGCATAAATTGGATTAATTTCCACAAAATGACATAATCGTGATTTTTTAAAAATGAATTTTGTTTGTTAAATAAAAAAAATTAAGCAACTTTTATAGAAAAATACCTGGACAGCTTTGTCAACAAATGGTCAAGCTTTAATTGAAAAATTAATAATAATTCAAAATCGGCCGAATAGTTCGGGCTAAAAGTGAATTTGTCAACGGACACATCAGTTGGCGTCACTATGCGGCCATAGAGTGCGCATGTGCATGCAATGATTCGTTTTCAAGGGAGGCCAGACGAAAAAAAAAGTTAAGGTCTTTAACAAAATTTTGTTATAAATCTCAGCTGAAAAAGAAATTAAAATTATTGATTTGTACATTTGAAAAAGAGATCACATACCAAGTAAAAACCATAATCTTAATCGTCGCCTCATGTTCAGAAATAGATGAAGTTCAGCACAAGTTTTCAAAACCTAAATATCGACACAATGAAATAAGAGGTCACTAAAATTGTCACACATATATCAATCGGAAAAATAACAGGTTGCTGAACAATATTTTCGTGGTTTGTAAACACAAATGAAGGACAAAAGAAAAGAAACAAGAAATGAAAAATAAAAATATTTACCTTTATTTTCATTTCCATTATTTTTTCAGGAAATTGAGTAATCAATTACATGTATTGGCTTACCTCTGCGTATGAGTGTTTTAAATTATTGTCAGCCCCGACATTTAAAGCTTTTACAATAGAATTTCTAAACACAAATCTGGGACAAAGACAGGATGTATATGATGGAAAATTAACATATTTTTGTTTATTTTTATTAATATTCTTTTTTAGGAAACTAAGTATAAGACTGAAACCTTTGACGTTATTTGGCGTATGCGGGTGTAAAAATTTTTTTAACACCACAATTTAATTTTTAAAAAAGTGGAGAAATAACTGGAGAAGATAAATATTTATCTTCATTACTCTTCATATTATAACAGTTTTATAAACTTTTTAAGCAAGTAAGCAATTAAAAATTAGTTTTAAAGTATATTATTCATTCAAAGTTTACACGGTAATCTAAAGAAAAGTTTTTTATGTACTCAATACGTTTCGAAAATCTTCGAAAGCTTAGTTTTTCGAAATCTTACAGAATCTTTATGCCGCGAAGTCCTTGAAGTCCTCGAATTCCGTGAATGCAATGATTTCCTTGAATTCGTTAAATTCCTTAAATTTCTTGAATTCCCTAAATTGCTTAAATTTAATGAATTTTTTTAATCGCATTAATTCCACGAATTTCTTGAATTCATTGATTTCTTTGAATTCCTTGTATTCCTTTAATGCCTTGAATTGCTTCGGTTTCTTAAATACAATGAATTACTTGAATTTATTGAGTTCCTATTGTTCCCTGCGTTACTTGAAAGTCTTGAATTCTGTGAATTCCGTCAATTGGGTGAATTTCATGAATTCAGTGAATTTTATGAATTTCTTAAATTCCCTGAATTCCGTGAATTTCATGAATATCTTGAATCCCATTATTAATGTGAATTTTTAGAATTCAATGATTTCCTTGAATGCTTTGTATTCATTTAGTGCTTTGAATTACTTCAATTCCTTGAATTCCCTAAATGCCTAAAATATAATGAATTTTTCAATCACATGAATTCCACGAATTCCATGAATTCCATGGATTACTTGAAGTTAATTATTTTCTTGAATCCCTAGTATTCCTTTAATGGCTTGGATTGCTTCAGTTCCTTGAATTTAATAATTTCCTTGAATTCCTTGTATTCATTCAATGCCTTGAATTACTTCAATTCCTTGAATATAATGAATTTAGTGATTTCCTTGAATTAATTGAATTATTTGAATTCCATAAATGTTTTAAATTCAATGAATTTTTTTAATCCCACTAATTCCATGAATTCTATGAATTCCACGGATTCCTTGAATTTAATGATTTCCTTTAATGTCTTGTATTCTTTTAAAGCATTGAATTGCTCCAGTTTTTTTAATACAATACAGTACGTTGATTTTTGAGTTCCTATAATTTCCTGAGATACATGAATTTGGTGAATTTTATGCATTCCGAAAATTACGTTAATTCAGTGAATTTAATGAAATTCTTGAATTCAATGATTTTCTAGAATTCATTGAGTTCAATGATTTTCTTGAATTCCTTGTATTCACTTAAGGCTTAGAATTACTTCAATTCCTTGAATATAATATATTCAGTGAATTTAATGATTTCCATGAATTCATTAAATTCCTTAAATTCCTTCAATTCCCTTAATGCCTGAAACTTCATAAATTTTGTAATCCCATCAATTCGATGAATTCCATGAATTCCACGAATTCCTTGATTTTATAATTTCCTTCAATTATTTGTATTCATTTAATGCCTTAAATTGCTTCAATTTCTCGAATACAATGAATTACGTAGATTTCTTGAGTTTCTATAATTCCCTGAATTACTTGAATTTCTTGAATTCCACGAATTTCGTGAATGACATGAATTCTGTGAATCATGTGAATTCCGTTAATTTCGTTAATAATATGAATTTGTTGAATTCAATGATTTTCTTTAATTCCTTGAATATAATCAATTACGTAGATTCCTTGAGTCCCTATAATTCCCTGAATATCTTCAATTCTTTTAATACCTTGAATTTCGCGAATTTCTTGCATTCCGAGAATTTCATAAATATAGTGAATTCTATTAATTCCCTGGATTGCATGAATACCGCGAAATTGATGAATTCATTAAATTCTGTAAATTCCGCAATTTCTGTCAATTCCAAGAATTTCTGGAAAAATTCAGGAAATTAATGAAATCCAAGGAGTCCACCGAATTCAGCGATTTCATAGCATTAAACTATTTCAGAGAATTGGTTAAATTCCGTGAATTTTATAAATTACGCAAAATCCTGGTATTCAGTAAATTCTTTGAATAACGTGAAATCCTTAAACTCCATAAAGCCCATGAATTCCATGATCCTTTATTTAATTCTTGAATTTTTTAAAACTAAGAAATATTTTGAAAAATTATTTAAATTTATCTAAAATTTTTTTAAACCTAATGCGATATTTTCCCATACATTATGAGCAAAATTTTTGTTCGTTTGCAATCTTACCAAATTCTTAAAAATATCCTTTTCTTCTATCTCTTTAAAATACTACATTTAAAAAAAATGGTTTAAAATTTCGAGAAAATTAAAGTTATTTTCGAATTGTTTTAAAAATAATAAAGCTTCTGTCTTTATGAATAATTCAATATTCGCCTACAATTTATTCAATTTGTGCAAAATTTTAAAAAATGTCCTAAAATATGCCAATTTATTTTTATAAAATTCACCATTTTTTTAAGTGCATTATTTTCTGAAAGAGTGTAGACCTTCGGCATTCTCTTTTCTTTTTTAATGTTGGAAGCATATTGTAATAATATTTAAAGCTATTAAATATCTTGCAAAATGATATAAACATGTTATCAAATTCAGAAGAAAATAATTTATTAAATGCGAAAACTAGCCTCAAAATGTTACATATTTTCTTTTTCTTTCTTTTTCAGAACTTCAAGTACTTAAAACTTCTAAAATGAAAAAAAAATTAAACCTAAGGATAGGTTTTCTTTTTTATTCCAATCAGCTATTTTAAAATAACTAATAAATCCAAGATTTTTTATCCAAACTGATGACTAAATTTTGGACCAATTCAGTAAACTCTTGGATTTATATCAAACTGAATAATAGATAAATTTCCTATCAAAAATAATTTTTCACAAAAGAAAATCATCAGACAAACTAGTTAATTTTTAGAACAAACAGATTAATTTTTAACTTATATAATAAATCTTTAATTAGAATAAAGAAATTTGTTTAAAATTACCCTCCCCCCCAAGAACAAAAAAGAAATAATATTTTGACAATGTAGTCATTATCTGACCAAAACATGTTATTTTTCTCATCACATTCCCATCGTGAGACTCGCGCTGGCGCTCGATTTTTCAGACATTTGTAAATGTTTATTTTCTAAACCATTTTATAATAAATTAAAAAATTCACTGTTTCAAACATTTTCTTCTATCTCGCGTTGTTACGCTAATAATAGGATTATTGTTTTCGCGCTAATTTATTTTGTACGCAATATTTTTGGCGTAATATTAAAATTTCGAATTTTTAATACTTTTCAATCATAGATTATGAGAATTTAATAAATTCTTACAAAATTTGTATCCGTTTTTTGGGTGAAAAAATTTTTCTATCAATTCTTTTACTTACCTTTTTGGGTTTTCTCACAAACTTAA
Source organism: Belonocnema kinseyi (assembly GCF_010883055.1). NCBI lineage: Eukaryota > Metazoa > Arthropoda > Insecta > Hymenoptera > Cynipidae > Belonocnema > Belonocnema kinseyi. The sequence goes on along the minus strand of NC_046659.1, from coordinate 136,824,600 downwards.
AATTTTCCATTTTAATGTCACATTATAACAATTTTTGTTCATTTTTTTTTTCGTCACTTGCGTCGTTTTTCCAAAAATTTATTTTTTTATTTTCAACGTTGTTTTCACGAATAAAACAGAAACTATGCTTTCAATGAAGAAGTAATTTAAAAAATTATAAATCTTTTTTAAGATCATAATGTTTTTTTATTCGTCTTTTGCCATATCTTCCATAGTTTGACCCAAAAATGCAATTTTGGATTCTTTGTGCAATCAAAGTTTGAGTTTTCGGTTTTTATTATTTTTTAAAATCTATAAATGCTATAACCATCATAATTTTCTTTTTATCAAAAAATTCGCTAAGTTAAATTCTCTTGCTGAGTATTATGAATAGCCATATATAGCAATTAAAAATCTAAAATTAATGGTCCCAACAATTTTGAAATTGCTCTAACTTTTTAAATTTTTATCCAAAATGGTTCGTTAATGAACTCGTCCTTTCTTTTAGGACCTAAAAGAAAGTGACAAATATCGATTTGATCCTTTCATTTTTTCGTGAATTATCGTATTTATGGACGGACAGACCGACAGGCAGAGGCAGGCCATCGTAGAAACTTAATTTTGCGGATTCAGGGGGTTTCAAAACGTAAAGAGCTGTTAAAACACTGTGGTGTCAAATTTCTGACAGTTTTTATACTTTCTCAATAATACACGATAAGAATGTAAACATATAATTTCCCACGAAAAATGGTTTAATTTTTTTCGGATTCTACTAATTCAGTTTGAATACACGTAGAAAATGAGAAAAAGCTTGCAAGGAGAGAAATGAAAAAAGACTATAACGCTTCTTTTGACTTTTTTTTATTTCTAGTTACTAGTTACTTAGAACCTTTTAATTCTACTTTCTATTACCAACATATTATACACTGAAACTCTTTAATAGCCCTCCCTTCTATAGCGCTCCCGAGAATTGACGCTGCGATGAAGGTAGGTATATCAGGAGCTGCGCGAGGTGCGCGGGATTTGTGACTGTCAATTAGGCGACTAGTCAGACATGAACAAACAAAACCAGAGCTGTCTATAATGAGTTAGCTTTCACTCACCGTCAACCCCAAACTCGGCACTATAAAAGAGTTTCACTGTATTTTAGTTTCAAAGTTAACAAAAAATTGAATTAGGAATAATTACAATAATAATAGCTCTTGATCATGTTCGACTATAAATCTTATTAACTTAGAGATAGATCAGTGGACGGGTGTGGTATCTTGAAAATATTATAATTTTCCTTGACTGCGGTTACGTTACCCAATTTAATTTCTTGGCCAAGATCCCGTCCCAATGCATAAATGTGTCCCTTTTCCATGTCTAATTTCACCCTTTTTTTGCTGTTGCTAAACAATCCATCAAAGCCCTGATTAGTGTTCACTATTGCAAGCACAAAAAATTCGGGTGTAAATAAAACAATTTGTTCATTGACTGGAAGAAGGAGCATTTTATCATCATACTTCAATCTGGCTTTAGTATTGGGATCAAAAGTATATAGTCCAAGTAGAAGTATCCGTCTCTCATTGTTCTTGCAAGAAATCCGAATATCATGTATTTCTGCAAGTGGATATTCATAACCATCATAATTTGAAGGCAGACCGGTTGGTTGATGCACGATTCTGTGAGGGAAAATCCAAAGAGGATTTGCGATAGGAGCAGACCCGGGAGGATAATTAACGGTACGAGGATAATTCAAAAGAGAATTCACGGCAGGAGGATACGCGAAAAGAGGATTTATGGCAGAAGGATGTGCGTAATGAAGATTCATGGCAGGAGGATGCGCGAAAAGAGGATTAACGGAAGGAGAATTCACGACACGAGAAGAACTGGGTCTGGAACTCTCAGCTTGATGATAGACGGGAGGAGGTTGATTCAGGTCAATAAGTCCCCTATTAGATGAGGATTCCGATTTGAAATCTGCAAAGAGAAATAAAGGACTACATTTTTCTTAAGACCGTAAGAAGAAACAGAACCAGAAACTTTCACCTTTTACTTTTTTTGTAATTTTTACAGTTACATCGTTACTGAAATAATAGAAACCAAGGGTTATATCCCAAAATGCTTATTAGGAATCTGTTCTTCAAAGGAATCTGTATTATTATCAGACCAGTTTCTATCGGTCAGTGTAGATGTCCTTTCAGAAGACGTAAAAATATAAAACAAAACTATCAATTGAGTTAGTTCTTAAAATAACTGAAAATATTTAAAGTCATTTTTGACAATATGGAAAACAAATTTAAAAATTTTTTAAATTAAATTTGTCTAAAAAATGATCTTCTCATATCGCTCCACTGGGAAGCGAACCTCAGATTTTTCCAGACAAATTTAATTTAAGTAGTTAAAATAATTTATTTTTTATCCTGTCAAAGATGACGTGAAGTATTTTCTGGTATATCAAGAGTTAACTTGATCGATATTTTTTATTTCTATTTTCATAGATTGTGGAATGGTATCTAAATTGATCGATAGTAATTAGTTCTGATGGTAAAAAAGATTTCTGTAAAATTACTCGTATCATAAATGTGACACCTGTTTTGAAATAGCGTTTACTCCTAGAAAAAAATTCTTCTTTTTACCTCTCTAATAGGTTAATGGGAAAGCATCCGACCGGAAATCGGAAGTTCTGAGGTTCCATTAGCAGTAAAGCAAATTCAGAAGATTTTTTGATCCGGAAAATATAATTTAAAAAATGCATTAATTTTATTTTAATATCTGCTATTATATTTTTGGCTTAGAATTCTTCTCGCTTTGCTAAAAATTCTACTATTTGATCGGTAATTCATTTTTTAATGCAAATATTATTCAACAAGTCATCTTGTTTGGTGAGTAATTCCAATATTTTGGTGAAAGTTAAAGTACTTTGATTTTTTTTGGTATTATTTCTCACTTTAGTTAACAATTAACCTATTTTCGTGAAAATTAATTTAATTTTTGCGGAATAATAATTTTTCAACTGAAAATGTAACTAGTCCACTCTTAATACAAGAAGGTGAATCTCAACAGCGAATTAAATATTTAAATTTAGAGTTCATTGCATTTATTTTTAGCAGAAAAACAGAACATAGAATTGTTAACAAAATAATTTAAATTTTAAGCCGAGAGATGGCTACACACTAATGAAATGAATTTGAACAAAGAGATTGGGTAGCTACTAAAAAAGACAAATTTACAACCAAATAAATAATTATCAGAAAAATTTTTCAACTTTCAACTAACAACGTTAAAGTTACAGCCAACTATGGAATTGATGAATTTTCAGTTTGAAAAATTAACTACGCACGAAAAAATGAACGAATTTACAAAAAGTAGGTGTATTTTTAACCAAATAGTAAAAGTTTTAACCCAAAGGGATGAGTTAGAAACCAAAAATATAATATAATATTAGTTGGATTTCCTTATTGGGATCTATTAATTCTACTAAAAAAAGGAAAAGTTTCATGAAAACGCGAGTATGAGGATTCTGTTTTGTAGATGCTTCACTTGAACAATAAATCTTTTTTTTCGGATAGGAAATATGTTTTTTTTTTTAAATTAGGGGATACCTGCTTTTCAAATTTGAAAAAAAAAAAGTTTATAAAAAGTTATCCATATTTAAATTTTGTTCTTTGTTTTTTAAAAACTGAAAATTATTTTCTTTAAAGCTCTATAACTTTTGGACTAATATAGATATTGTTTTATTCTTTATTCTAATAGCGTTCGTCGTCTTCTTTCAAAATCTTTCGAAAAAACTCTTTTCTGGAAAATAAAAAAATGGATTTTTCCGAAAAACCCATTGTTAATTTTTTTTCAGTTTTTGTTTTCAACTTGTACTTTAAAGATAAAGATATATTATACATACTTATAAGGCGCGTTTCTTTCATTATTGGAAACTTAAAAAAGATATTGAAAGAATTTCAAAAAGGAAGGTTTTTATGGAAATCTTTTTTGTTTTAATTTCTTCAAATTTTGAAAATATGAAAAACAGTTGATCTCAACTAGGTAACAAGTTATAAAGGCCTAAAGAAAAAGCCCATTTTTTGACAAACAAAGCAGAAAATTCAAATATGCATTTTTTTTTTTCAACATGCTTCGTCATCGAAAATTTTGTGATTTCGAGTGTAGGACCCTGACTGATTTAAAATAGATTAGATATTCAAAATTAAAAATTAAAGCCCTTTTTTCTTAAGCTTTTATGAGATTGTTGAGGACATTCTAAGCTATCGATACTAAAAAACGGTGAAAGCAAAAAGTGTTGCTTTTGATCAATTTAGTCGGAAAGTGAGATCAAATTCTTTAGGTGATTTGACATATAATTGCCCTTAAAAAAATCCCTAAAAGTTTGATCAAAAAATTCTAAAAATGGTTACATTGCGGAAAAACTGAGTTAACAAAGAAAACATTTTTTTATCTCAAATGCAGGTTTGTCAGGCTTCTTTCGAAAACGGCGAAAAGTTAAACTTTTTTTCATAGTAAAATATATTTGCATCTAAACTTCCTACAAAGATATATACTTCACTCTTAAAATTTAAAACTTGTTTTGAACTTGTATAACGATAATTGATATTCAAGAAAAAGCAGGGTGTTCAAAAAGTCTGAAAAAACCTAAAATAACTGTCCAGATGAAATATTGTTCTAATGGGTCAATGTCAATATTGGTGTAATTGTCAACGATAATTCCAATGTGTGACCTTTTATTTGACCTTGAACTTGACCTTTAAGGTCATTTAAAGGTCAAAATTTTTTAAAAAATAAGAACCTCTGTTATAATGCTAAGCGTAAAGAACCAAAATTTGACCCTAAAATGACCTTGAAGGTCCAGTTTGAGTCAAATTGAAAGCCACCATCGGATTTCTCATTAAAAGTTACTCCAAAAATGACCTTCACCGAAAGAAAGAGACATCCCGTTAACTCAAGTCGGGCCATGCTTGAGTTTTAATGACCTTCAGCAGACCGACAAGGCTACTCTTAACCTCTGACCTGAGTAAGTATTTTAAAAGTAAAATTTTCTGCTCTTTTGATTGTCAATCTCAAAAATATAGGTTATCATTTTGTTTTCTTGTTGACCTTGAAATGAGTTTGAAGGTAAGCAATATATTTTTATTTGAAATTTACTCGAAGAGTGACCTTAACCGGAGGAAGTACAGAGACGTCCCGTTAAGCCAAGCCGTACCTTGCTTAAGTTTGAATGACCTTCAGATAACCTACAATATCACAGTTGATCTATGACCTGATTGCAGATTTACACATAATTCTTTCCACTCTTTCGATTGCTATTGGCAAAAATAGGATTTTTTCATAAAAACCTACAAATTTGGCCTTGAAATGACTTTGAAGGTCACCATTGAATTTCTTGTTGAAAAGTACTGCAAGAATGACATTGCCAGGGGGAAATACAGAGCCGTCCCGGTAACCCAAGCCACGCCTTGCTTGATTTTAGATGACCTTCAGCAGACCTGCATAATCACACCAGCAAAAGTCACGCCGTTGTTAATGGGTAATGCTAAGCGTAAAGAATAAAAAAATTGACCCTAAAATGACCTTGAAGGTCCAGTTTAAAGCAAAACTGAAGGTCACTGTTGGATTTCTCGTTAAACGTTAATCCAAGTATGACCGTCGCCTAAAGATAGAGCCATCCCGTTAACCCAAGCCGGACCTTGCTTGAGTTTGAATGACCTTCAGCAGACCGGCCAGGCCGCTCCTAACCTCTGAACTGAGTAAGTATTTTAAACGTAAAATTTTCTACTCTTTTGATTTCCGATGTCAAAAATATGAGTGACCATTTAAAAAAAACAAAGTGACCTCAAACTGATCTTGAAGATCTTGTTCTAGGTCAAATTGAAAGTAACTGTTGGGTTTCTCGTTAAATGTTACCCTGTATATAATCCCAGGCAGTTTTTAAATACGGCGCCTTAATTTATTTATTTGTATCACTTACCACCAAAGCAACCTTGAACGCAAGTGCGTCCACAATTATGAATACAGTAGTTTGGATATTTGGCAATTCTTTCCTAAAAACCGATAATTTATTTTTACATTCACATTGTTCATCTGAGATTCAAGTTTTCAATGTGCAAAAATAAAAACATATAATTTTGTATTATACTCACATTGCAATCTTCCAAGCAGGAGTCCAGTGTCGAGCGCTTGCCATGCTAATCATCGTGCGAAAGAACAGAACTATTAATTACATGCATGTCTATTGTAGATATTGATTATTTTATTATTTTTTATTTATCATTAAGTAATCAGTTATGTTTAAATATTAATATGGAAAAAAAGGCCCTGGTGGGCAAAACAATTTTTATTTTTACATGAGTATTGAGGAAGCTAACAGCACGTAGGTTTATAACTTATGTTTAATTATGAAAAATAAAATTGATAAATTTTAACTTACCCCAGGAGGAGCCGCAATTGCAGAGTGCAATAAAGTTAGAATTGCTACAAATATAAATTTATCCTAATTAGTTTACGATATTATCTTCAGATTGAGATTTTTTTATGCCTTTGCCATATTGTTTCTACAATTTAGAAATAATTTTAATATTATTATATTTAATCCTTGAACCTTGGACCTGATTAATAATTTAAAAAATAAATGAATAAAATTTACCCTGCTCGTATAAGATCGATGGATCTACCTTACAGATATTAGATATAATTTATAATTAATTTTTTAAACAAAATTTTATTATTTTGTAATTTGAGTTCGAAAATAACAATAAAGTATAGTTTTTGAAGTGAACCATGAATTTTAAGGGATTTACGGAATTACAGAATTGACGAAATTTATAGAATTCATAAAATTCATTGAATTGATTAAATTTATGGAATTCGCCGAATTCAACGAATTCATAGAATTAATGTAATTTCAGAAATTTAGAGATTGTCAAATTTCAAGGAATTCATGGAATTCAATGTGTTCACGAGATTCTATGCATTCGAAAAATTCCCGGAATTTAGATTATTCACCAAATTCATGGAATTCACGAAATTCGTGAGATTTGCAGTTTCCACGGAGTTTACGCAAGTCATGGAATTCAAGCAATTCATAAAATTCAAGGAATTCATGAAATTTCTGGAACTCAATGATTTTACGAAATTTGTGAAATTCTAAGAATTCACCGAAAAAAGAAACTCTCTAGTTACGAAAAAAAAAATATTTTAACAGGTGTCCGTTTTAACTTGAAGTTTCCCATGTAAAATGCATGGTGGAAAATCACTTCTTTGAGTTTCTAGAATAATTTTTTTAGGTTTGAAAAAATTTCTTTTCTTACTTAGAATTATTAATATTAATCTAAGGGAATATTTATTACACTTGGTTAAATAATTTCTTATTATAAGAAAAAATGGAACTTGTTTAAATAATTTTTGTTCGAGAATTTTTTTGCCCCTAAAAATTATTACGATTACTCGAGTAGGATATTTATTTACATTCGATCATTAATTTTTAATTTTTTAAACAATTTTTTTGCCACTTTCTTTCTTTTCTTAGAAATTATTAATATTGGTCTCGTGGAATATTTATTAACATAAGTTCATTCATTTTTCATTGTTTAAGCAAGTAGAATTTGTTTAAATAATGTTATTATTAAAAATTATTAATACTTATTTAGTCGGATATTTATTAGCATAGTTTAATTTTTTTCTGAATTCTTTAAATTAAAATTATTACTGAAATATTACTGATAAATTAATTATCATTATTATCAATTGATGTATGTCAGAACGATAAAGATGAGAACCTCAAGCGTCCAGCAATTTGTTCACACGCCTCCACTTGAAATTTTCCGAGAGAAAATTCCAAGTGAAGGCCTAACGTGACAAATTGAGGATTCTTGAGCTTCCGCGACGAGTTTGCTTGCCCTCCTGTGAGTAATTACGATTGTCTCGGCACATCTGCCACAGGCCTGAGTAACGGGAAACGCCGAAAAGGTCCTCCGGCCGATGAAGATACTAGCCTGCCGTCATGTTTTCGTTCCGTGCGAAAACTTGACGACAGGCTTCAGTCACGTACGCCAGTTTTTCTCTCTTTCCCTCCCACGCGCGCTATTCCCTGTCCTTCATCGCTCACTGGCATCTTCCGTCCTCTCTACCTCTCCTTTTCTAGCGCACGGGCTGATACCGGGGATCTCAACCGGCATCTCGAGGCGCGGTGTTCGGATAATCGTGAGTAAGAAAATAAAAAAAAATAATAAATCAATAAATAAACAATCAGTCAGATGACATGTCCCCCCCCCTCTCTTGGTTGGCACAATAGATTTAGATCATAATTAGTTTAAGGTTAAATGGCCACACTATCTATTATAGTAATGTAAATAGATAAATCTTAATTAGAGTTTAAATAAAGGGAAGGAATGTTGGAATACAAAAATTTAAAATAAGTAGGATAAAAGGAAGTCCTTAGGAACTAGTCCGGACAATATAATTAATTAATTAACGTTTTTAAATGAACAATTTAGAGTAAAATTCCAACTTCCGATCCATTTATCGTAGCTTCATGATACTTTCGGAATCATGAATCTACGATCGAGTGTAAATAGTAGTTTTAATCACAAAAATTTCAAACAATCCCTTATATTTTTAATTTTAAGTTAAAGATTGTTAATTTTTAAGAATTTTCCG
>NC_046659.1:136814800-136815875 GCF_010883055.1 Belonocnema kinseyi | reverse complement strand
CGAGACTTGTAGGAAGGCAGATCCGCTCTGCCTTCGAACCTTTGCCAATAAATCTCAACGCTAGTAATCGGCGGAAGTTTTGACTCATCACCAACTATTAGGATCCTCCTCCTGCGCCTTACGCTCGTGGAACACCCTCAGTGCAGTGCTCCCTCGTTGTTTCTTCCTTTCGGCCGTGAGTGTCATGATTTCGGGCCGTTAGGTGGGTTTGCCGGTGCCAGGAGGAAACTCCCGCAGTGCCGAGTTCCCTAGTTAGGACAGTGAGTGAGGGTCGCGGTGCTGGAGGGAAACCTCTGACGTGCCAGCTCCGACTCATCGTCAGGTTAGGTGTCGCGAGTGAAGGGTTCCGCTTACGTAGACCGGACACCCCTTATGACAGGAGTCAACCAGGGCTCTCGCCCCAATCGTCGGACGCGTCAGCGTCGGACGCGTCGCGCAGCCGCCGCCCAGGAAGTGCCGTCAGCGGGGATAGCTACACTCCCGTCCGCCAGCGAATACGTACCTTGGCCACATCCAGTGAACGTGCCGGCCTACTCGCCGGACGAATCACACCCGCACATCCCCGGGTGGGTAAATCTAGTGGGCATTCGCCGAGGTGTTGACGGAACCCGCGACCCCCGCGTACGCCGTCCGTTCCGCGGCAGGAACCTGTCTCTTCCGCTGCCCGCTTTCGCCGCTCAGCCACGGTATACATTCCCTCCGGCCAACGTCGTGTCGGGTGACCCCGTGGGATCGGGCCAGCCGCGGATAATAAATTGTTTGGACCCGCCACCTCGACCGCGGGCATTTCAGGTGGCTCCTTCGGCGCCTCTACCTCCACCGGCGGAATTCATCACGTTCAGGTTGGTACCCCGCGAAGTACCGAGCGCGGACGACGCCGGTCCATTATCGCCAGCTCTACCAGAGACCGACACCACCGCGAGGGCCGATTCTCCCGACCTGTCGCGTGACGAGCCTCTGCCTGGCACTCCCACCCCGAACATACTCGTGGGGACCCCGGGGTCGGACACCCTCTTCCTCGCGGCATTAGAGACGCCCGAAACCTTATCCCCTTATCTGATAACGCCAGATATCA
>NC_046659.1:136811679-136814700 GCF_010883055.1 Belonocnema kinseyi | reverse complement strand
TGGACAACTCCGCCACGCCGGCCCAGTCGCAGCCCGGCAACCAAAGACGATCTTCGCTACCTACCACGCAACGTGGTAGGAGCAAAAGCACACCCGACGAAGTGCGAAGCGCTTCTCGTGTACTATTCAGCGAACCGCTGAACCTAAACACAGCCACAGCAGGGCCTAGTAAACGCCCTGATACCGAGTTCGCGCCAATCAATTCCAGGCCGATCGTTCCAACCACACCGGCACCTACCGGCATCGTGAGCGCAGCACGCTCACCACCACAGGCAGCAGCCACCATCCAACCACCGGCTAGTCAGCCACAACAGCACCCAGCCGGAGCCCCATCGCTTTCCGACTGGCGCACACTAATACGCGCCATTCGCACACCTGACGTCCCTCTGCCCACCTTCGCGGGCATGGACCATGAAGACCCCGAGGCGTTCCTAAACCATTGTGAAGTGTACTTCACTGAAGCCTCCATCGAGCCATCACTCTGGTCGAGGATGGTGGCGAAGTCCCTCACCGACAAGGCCTCCAAGTGGTACGAGGTGTACAAAACACTTTCGCTGCCCTGGGCCAAATTTCGAACCCTGCTGACACAGCATTTCGCTGGAGTTGCCGCGCTTAATAAACTCCATATTAAGCTGTTCTCTACCAAACAAGAAGAAAAGGAGGCCACAGGTATCTTCCTACAAAAGAAATACCTGTTGGCCCTGAGATTACTACCTTTGGCCCCGGAGGGCCAAATTGTCTCACTACTCTTGGAAGCCCTTAAGCCTTCCATCAAGAAGGTGCTACGAGCAGCGAACATCGGCACATTCGAGGAGCTGGTGGAACGGGCCGTACAGGCCAAAGCAGATGAGACCGAGGAGAACCCGCGCAAAACCTGCCGTGAACCGCCTGCCAAGAACGGCACCACCACAACTAGCAACATCGACGTCAACTCGGCCCCGGCCAGGCCCCCGCCGCAATGCCATTATTGCCCGGGGCGCCACTTCCACAGGGAATGCCTAGTAATTAAGGCACGTCAAAACGCCGCGGTCTCGGGAAACTGGAGGGACCGGACGGCCGAGGTGGATGCCCCTGCAGCCCCGACAACGCCGAGGGCGCCCCGGTCTTAAGCGCTGTCTCGGCTGATCTCAGCGGATTGCCCCGAGTCAGGTTACTCCTGTGCAAAAGAGAGGTCATCGCAGAGATCGACACATTGGCTTCGGAGAATTTTGTCAAAGAGGCCATACTGACACCCTCCGAACTCTCCCTTCTCACACCCTCCCCCCCCACGCCTTATTGGCTGCCGTGGGGGCAACCATCAAGCTGAATGGTACCATTAACTTGTCCCCTACCATTCAGCACGCCGATTATCCCGGCACATTCTACCTCAGTTCGGAACTCAGGGCCGAACTAATCCTGGGCCGACCCTGGCTAAAACAGCACATGGTCATTCACGAGCATGTGGCTGACTGTATATTTGTGGGTACCACAGGACGTCAGAGGGTGTACGTGAGCCCCATCCCCCACGATTACGAGCTCGCCTCCCCCACAGAAGAAATCGATGTGCCGAACAGCTTTCCAACAGAACACCAGTCCAAGTTCCAGCAGCTGCTACATTTGCACGCACCAGTGTTCCACGGAGGCGGACGCCTCAAACAAACACTGGCCAACCTGCAACATCATATCCAACTAAAGGATGGAAATGCTCCGCGATGGCATCATTGAGCCCACCACATCGCCGTTCAGCTCGGCAATCGTAATCGCCGTCAACCCCAGAATCGCCTTTTCAACCCCAGGAGGCGGGCAGTTTCAATTCCGCGTAATACCCTTCGGATTGAAAAACGCGCCCGGCACTTTTCAAAACTTAATGCGGCAGGTCCTGGCGGAACAATGGGGTACGTACGCAATCGCGTACCTCGACGATATAGTCGTTTACTCGCGCGATTGGAACGAGCACCTCTTGCACCTGGCTCTATTATTTGAACGAATGAGCATCTACGGTCTGACAGTTGCGCCAACGAAATGCATCTTTGGACAGACAACGCTGCCTTACTTGGGCCACATGGTTAGCACCGAAGGATACTCGGCACAAACAGGGCATGTGGAGGCTATCCGAAACGCCGCCCCGCCACGAACCCGCAAGGAGATGCGATCTTTCCTAGGGATTTGCAACTGGGTGAAGGAGTATATTCCAAATTCCTCCATCATTCTCGCCCCGTTGTCGGATATGCTCTCGACCAAACGACCGTACAAGATGACACCCGAGAATCTACAGCACTTCGAGACCGCGAAGGCCGCCTTCCAGAAGCCGATGACCCTGAGCCGGCCTGACCCAGTATTAAGGTTCGTGTTGCAGACGGACGCCAGTGCCCGGGGGATGGGTGCCGTTCTCATGCAAGACGAACCTGACGGAAAGAGGAGAATAATCTCATTCGCCAGTGCGAAGTTCTCACCAACAGAAGCCCGGTATCACTGTAACGAGCAGGAGTGCTTAGCCATGGTGTGGGCTATTAAAAGATACCAGCCCTTCCTGGAGGACAAACCGTTCACACTGAGGACGGACAGTAAGACGCTCACCTGGTTAGAGCGTCAGAAGGACACAAGAGATAAACTAACCAGGTGGGACCTTTTCCTTAGCCGTTTTCCACGCACGGTGGAACACGTGCCCGGCAAGGGAAACGAGTTGCCCGATGCCCTCTCACGGCATCCGAACCCCGACGAAACTTCACCCGGGGAACCCGACATGGAGCAGATGCTGCCAACAACGACCAAAATAGCCCGCCCCGACGACGCCACGACAGTGCCCGTTTTGAGCGCTCTGGCCCGGCCTCCGCTGTATCACGAGGTGATTGAAGCGCAACAGGAGGACCCGGCAATCACCAACGACGTCCTGGAATGGAGGAGACTGGCCAAATTGCCAGAACTAACGCAGTCGGAGACGGAGTTCCTGGACCGACACCGCTTGACGGATAAAGGGTGGTGGTGCCAGGATGCCGCCGGGAGTTGGAGATTACGAGTGCCTTTAGCGTTAAGAGCTAAAGT
>NC_046659.1:136810467-136811579 GCF_010883055.1 Belonocnema kinseyi | reverse complement strand
GGCGAGCCGCCGATGGGGCGCCGAGTTGTGGACGACCCCAGTCTACCACCCACGTGCCAACCCAACAGAACGGCGGAACCAAGAACTAAAGAAAGGTTTGAGGCTCCGTCTGCACCAAGAAAATCAACACACGTGGGACCAGCATTTACCCGATCTCCTGTTCGGGCTAAGAAGACGCAGGAACGCCGCCACTGGAGTTACTCCTAGCCATCTCATCATGGGCAGGACCATCCTTCGCCCAGGAGAGTGGGAAATTCAACCGGAAGCACACGACGAAGTACCAGCAGCAAGCTATGAGGAACGCGAGAGAGAAGCCCGCCAACAGCAGACAGCTTATCAGGCCAAGTATACAGCTGCACCCAACCCCCCACGCTATTTTCCGGGAGACTGGGTATATGTACCCAACCATCAGTTAAGCAGCAAGGTGTTGGGGTACAATGCCAAATTGGCCCCAGCCCGCCTGGGCCCCTACCAGATCCTCGATCACATCTCGGGCGAGGTTTATCGGATCTGGAGGGAAGGATCAGCCCAGAAAGTGCACGGTAGTGTACTGGTGCCCGCAGCGGCGCCCGCAAGGCTGGTGCCACCACAGAAACGAATTACGGACGAACCAGAGGTTGGCATGCCGCCACCTCCCACGAAACCACTAGCCGAAAGCGTCGGCGGCGCAGCGCACGTACACCCTGTCAAAACCGTCGACAGGGAGGAGGACAGTAAAGACAGTTCGTCTCACTACACGAACGACGAGAGGCGACACAACGACGAGGAGCGATACGACGAAGAGCAGGAGGACGAGGTCGACCCAACCGGGCGTTGACATGGCAGGCTAAGTACCGCCGGAAGGGCGTACAACACTCCATCGGCAGAGGCTGAGGATCAACCGGAGGACGTCGGACGACGTTATCCACGAGGACAGCGGGCAAGGCACCCTACATAGAAGTATATTAAATAGATTTAGACCCGGCTAACCAAGGGAAGGGTGGGTCCTTACGATTTTTTTTTCAAATAACAACACGCGGGTAAGCAAACTCTATCCGGGAAGGGGTGGAGTTGATGTATGTCAGAACGACAAAGATGAGAACCTCAAGCGTCCAGCAATTTGTTCACACGCC
>NC_046659.1:136810115-136810367 GCF_010883055.1 Belonocnema kinseyi | reverse complement strand
TCAAGCGGGTGCACCTCCCGCCGCCCACCAGTCAGGCAAACCCGCCCCAGGGCATGCAGGCCCTCGACCGTTGGCTTGCCACGCGCCAACCACCCGGCTCGAACGCCACTACCTCACGTGCCGCTTCGCGCCACTAAGCGCCGCCCCGTTCGCGTCCCGCGATTACAAGCATCACTGCGCGGCCTAACGCCAGATATCACCCCTGCCCACTCCACTCAGCTGTTAAGCATTCCACCTCGTCATTCCCCCATC
>NC_046659.1:136786466-136810099 GCF_010883055.1 Belonocnema kinseyi | reverse complement strand
CCCTCCCCACAAGTCTAGCCTCCCCGGGCATAGACGCCGGGGTAGAAGACACAATCAGAAATTAATTATTACCGATAACTATTCCATTAGACCCACAGTAACAATCTTTATCAATAGAAATTCGAAACGAAATTCTTTAGCCAAATTCCATTGGTTTGAATAATTGAAAACTAATAAACTGATGTTAATAAATATTCCACTAGACCTATAGTAATAATTAAAAAACAAAACAAATATAAAAAATATTTTAAACAAATTGCATTTATTTAAACAGTTAAAAATTAATGAAACACTGTTATTCAATATTCCACTAGGCTAATAGTAATAATTTTAAGTGGGAAAAGAATGTTTTTTTTTTAAATTAATTAAACAATAAATTACTCGAAAACAGTGCTGGAAAGGTCGATTTCATAAACCTTTTTTAATGCATTTCACATCAGGAAACTTCAAGACATAACTGGTACCTATGAAATAAAAATTTAAACAAAACGAAAACTAGGGAATTTCTTTTTTCGGATTTATAATGGAATGGGCCGGATCGTAGCTCTTTAAAAAAAGCGTTTTTGAGTTACCCTACTTGTCATCACTGGGACAGTTACAAAAATCTCTCCCACACTAACACCATTTTAAAATGTTGAATTGGAACTTTCTGTACGAAAACTGTTATAATAAGTTGCTTATATATTATTTGATCAATTAGAAAAAAATATTATTAATTTTACAATTAATTATTACAAATGTATTTTTTTCAAGAAAGCCGGATCGACCACTATTGGGACCAGAATTTTAGGGTGCATTCTTAAGTAGGACACAAAAGAATACAATACTGGGACAATTAATCTCCAATGGGTTTTATCGGAATGAAAAGGTAAAATTTAGTCACGTTTATAGAATAAATCAAAAAGCACGAATAGATTGTTACAAATCACAAAAAATTATCTAAAAAATTTTTTTAATAACAATCACACCAACATGTTAACCTTTGGTTTAATAAATAACAATATTTTATTGAATTAAATTAATTATTATTAAAAATATTGTTTATGAGATCCAAGTTTGGTGTTGAATTGGTTATTTATTGTAAAAAAAATTATAAGATTAATATCATCGATTTACGTGCGAATTCAACTTTTTGGTTGTAAATTCTGATTTAGAATTCATCTTAATTAAAATTGACACATAAATTGGAAAAGGTGTTTAAATAATAGAAATGATTTTTTGGTTCAAATATAATTGACTAAAAAATCTTTTTTGATTAATATTTCAAATATTATGATGAAAAATTCATCTTTTCGTTTCGAAAATTTATAATTTCCATTATAAACTAAATTTTGACTAAGCAAAATTGCAACTGTTTTATTAAAAATTCATCTGTTTAGTTCGAGGTTTCAAAAGTTTTATTGAAATTTCTTTTTTTTTATTTCTACTGGTTTGAATTTGCAATTCAAAACTTTTTGGTTCATGATATCAAGTATTAACTTTAAAAATTATACTATTTTAGTAAATAATTTAAACATTTAGTGGTAATATTTTTCCTTTTTCTAATTCTTTATTGAATTTTCAATAAAACTGTTCCAGACTCAACATAAACAAAATAGTTGATTTTTTTAACGAATGGGATGGCTCTTTAACAAAAAGTTTTAAACTTAAAAAAAATTATTTATTTTTAAAGAGAATAATTTAATGTTAAAGCAAATAATGAAATTTTTAAAAATTTGAATTTGAATTGTTTGAACAAATTTTCCAATATGGAGGACCTTCAGACCATTTTAAAAATTTTTTTGGAGTGGAAATGTTTTAGGTTAACTGAATTTTGTCAGAGTGCAATGAAAAAAGTTTTGCACATTAATGTGAAATTTTTAAATTTTTTGTTTGTAAGAAATTTCAAAAGAAAAATTAAAAAAAAGATCACAACACATTTTGAATAATGTTCTAAAAATGTTTTGAATGTGTAAAAATTTTAAGGTAAATTTTGGCAATTTTGCCACATTACATAATTTTAGAAAAAAATTCAGTAAGTTTAAGAGTAATTTACAAGTTTTGCCACGAATCAAAAATAACTAAAGCTTCTACAGATTTTTAAAGCATTTTGTGATGTTTCCAGAAAATGAAGCAAAATTTTTCAGATACCTTGGAAAAATTGAAATCAGTTTTTATTTTGAAAAATTAATTTTAAGAAATTATTTTTAAATATTTTTAAATATTTTAAAAATAGGCAAAGAAGAATCTGAAAAATTTGAAGGCAATTTTTTATTGTGAATATAAATTCCCAGAATTCCCAAAATTTCTATAAAGTCTTTAGAAGATTTTAAGGCAAAATGTTCCAATTTGGTAAGATTAAAAAATAAAAACAATAAAAAATCGAGTAAATTCAATAAATATTTAGTAGAATTGAAGGGATTCCAAATTGATTTTAAACTTTAAGAGATATTATGAATGTAGATTTTTAGAGATTTCCAAACTAAAGCTTAGGAGCCTTAAAATAATTTAAATATTTTGCAAAAATTGTCAAATATTTTTTGGTTTCTTTTCAACTTCTAAAAGACAGAAACCTCTTTTTTAAAGACTCGAATTTTTTTAAAGTTCTAAATAATAATGTTTTTTTCAAAATCTTCTAGATTCTTTCCTGACACTTCTGAAATATTCAAAAATCCTTTTTTTTAATTTCCTCAAGAATCTCATAAATATTGTATTTATATAAATTCAAGAACAAACTGATAATTTTTTTTCTATTTCGCATGTCTCAGAATTTTATTTCAGTGCATTTTTTCAAATGTGCTAAAAATTGATGAATTCATAAAAGAAAAATTTTAAATATATATTTTGCACTCTAAACAAAAATAAAGATGGGTTTCGACAAAAAAAAATTTGTTTGAATTAATGGGGTAGCTACCCCTAAATTCAATTTATTTTGTGTTTATAATAACAAACAAAGACAATTGGCAAAATAGATTTCTAACAAAGGACGTATCCAATATGAATAAAAAAATTGCTTGAGGGTAACCCACCCCTACATATTTTTAAATGTTCTGAAAATTACTAATTTCATAGCAGAAAAATTTAAAAATATATATATTTTTCACTTGAGACAAAAAAAAGTTTTTTCGACAAAAATAATTTTTTAATTTAACGGGGGTAGCTACCCCTGAACACTTTGTATTTTGTGTCTTTGAAAATATATACTTCCCATGCAGGGAAAATAAAGCTTAATAATATCATTCCTGATATGTATATCAAAACAACAGAATTGGAAAAGTGACGCAAATAATTTTTCCAAACTCTAAGCCCCAATACATAGTTTAAAGGTTTCATTGTTCCTGTTTTTCCTGTTGGAATAATATTTAAATCTACATTAAAAATCACCTTGTTTTTTCGGAATATAACATTTATCACAAATTGTATAATAATAGAATAACTTGAAATGATTAATAACTCCCATCTGTAAAAATATTCGATAAAGATTATAATAAATAATTTAATAAAAATTTTAATTTATTAAGTTTTAAATGTAAAGAAATTTAGGGGTTTTTAAACTCTTCCATGATCTTTTTTACTTAAAAATACATAAATACCTATATCTTATTTTTTTCGTACAACAACAATTTTTCTCGGATGTTTTTGTTTGTGCTTATACTTATTTTTGCATTTCTACATACAATTAGGGGGTGGTTCACCCCCACGTAATTTTTTTATTTATATTAGATGGACTCTATTTTACTTTCTTCCTTACAAAACTTTTTTCGAGTTGTCTTTGTGTATAGAAAGTATATATTATCATAGTAACAGAAATAAAGTATAAAAAGTACCCCCTTTGATTACAAAAAAAAATTGTCGAAAAAATTTTATTTTTGTCTAAGTGCAAAATATGTATTACAAAAAAAAATTCCTATCAATTTAATAATTTTTAACGTATTTGAAAATATGTAGGGGTGTTTCAGCCCGAAGCAATTTTTTTTATTCATGTTTTGTATGGACTCTATTTCTAGCCCTTCGTTATTAAACCAACTCCTTAATTTTTTTGTGCATGGAAGTATAAATTATCAAAGACATAAAATATAAACTTTTAGGGGTAGCCACTTCCATTAATTAAAACAATTTTTTAGCGATACATGTCTACTTTATTTTTGTCTAAAGTGGAAAATATATTTTTTCCCCAATTTTTCCCTGTGATTTCAAACATTTCTTGCATGACTTCAAATTTATCTAGGAGTGGTTTACTCACTTAATTTTTTTGCGAAAATGATGATATTTATCTTTTATCGCGAGGAAACTGTTCCAGTAGGTTTGATCGAAAGATGTATCAATTATCAACGGCTCATTGAAATTTTTAATTAAAAGAATTAATTAATTTTTATCTATAAATAATATAGCTAAATATTGAGTAAGCAAATTATTAACTGAAATTTCCATTACAAAAATTAATTTTCAACGAGAAATTGAATAATAAAATATCTTTTTTAACAAGAAAAAGTAACTTTGAAAACAATATTTCAATTTTCAAAATAAACGGTTGAATTTTCAACTAAAGTTATGAATCTCTAACAAAATAGAGAAACTTTAAATTTTCAGTAGAAATATTAATTTCCGACAATTTGGTTCAATATTTAAACAGTTCATTTTCAGGTAGAATCAAAAAAGAAATTTCTTTTTTAAAATATAAGGTGTCAATTGTCTTGTAACAATTGTTTATAACAGTGTCAATTGCTCTTAACTATTAAAATTTTGTATGCTATTATCATTCTGCAGCGAAAAAAATTCACCTTGAAATAAAAAGAAAATATTGCAGTAGAAAATAAGAATTTTCATGATTCAAAAGTTCAATATACGTGAATTTGATTCTAATAATTATTTACAACACTGACAATTATTCTCTTGTAAATCTTTGAAATAAATAATTATCATTTTTACGTAATTGACCACTAAATCAATACACGTTTATTTTTCGACCTGCTGGCCTTAAACAATTGACACTCCCAATCTGGGCTCAAATAAGTAAAGATTATTTTTTATATATTTAAAAAAAAAGATCTCGTACCCAATAAAAACAGGAATTTGAATCTTCCCCTCATTTTCAGAAATAGACCAAGTTTAACACAACTTTTCTGCAACTGACTATCGAGACAATAAAAAAAGAGGTTATTTAAATTGTCACACATATATCACCCGGAAAAATAACAAAAGAGAAATATGTGTCAAAATGAGATTTTATATTGTAAAATTTGTAAACAAATTTTAAGTAGGTTACACTATATTCGTGACATTACAAAAAAATCATGTTTCGGCTCCACTAATTCTACATTCATAATTACATTTTTTCAATTTGTTGAGGGTTTACTTACACTAAATTTTGTTAAATTCAGTTTTGTTGAATGGAACCAAAATTCACAACATCAATCGACTTTGTTACTATTTAAATCTTTTACTTTTTATTTCGGAAAAATGGAGTTGTATTGATATCAAAATATTGAAAAATCGACGTACTTATATTTCAAGCTGCTTTCTTTCTCTTTTTTTAAGTTATAGGAATGATTTAGTTTTCCTTAGATTTTTGCAAGAATTAAATATTATTTTTTTAGATTGCGGCTATGCCATATCAAAATTTGTACAAAAAAGTCAATTCTCAACCAAATAGTTAACTTCTGAACCAAAAAATAGTAATTTGCAAGGAAAAATTTAACCTATGAATAATATTTCAAGCAAAAAAGATTCTCATATCAAGTCAAAAACATTTTAGCTTTTCCGAAAAATGCTAGTTTCTAGAACAGAATAATTTTAAAAAAAAATTTTACATTTTAATTAAAAGAGTTTAGTTTTAAACAAATGTTTAATCTTTAAACAAAAAGGTGATTTTTAACAAATTAAGGTGAACGAGCCAGTGATCGTGTTGTAAATTTGCTAGATTTTTCTACATTTGGATGAATTTAATTTGAATTTTATTTGAATAGCCCATACACATCAAATGGCTATTCCTCCAGAAATTCTCAGCTAAAAAATACTTACTCTGACTAAAAATATCGTGTCAAATCATTTAATAAAATCTATTAAAATCTTCATACAGTTGAGGTTATGTTTACTGTCAGTAACTCCGAAGGCTAGGAAGCAAAGTTGGCGAAGTGTGTCAACTTTTATCGCTGTCACATACGTATTTCATGCCATGACGTCAGCAGACAAGATTTCTTCAAGCCCAAGGCTAACCAACAATACTAATTGTAGGGAACGAAACTTAATTCTGTTTTAAACTTTAACAAAAACGCTGATTCTGCTATTTAATGGAACAGCTTTAAGAAAATAAATGCAGTGAAACACTTCAATAGCCCTCCCTTCTATAGCCCTTCCGAGAATTGAGGCCACGCCGCATGCAGGTGTAACAGGAGCTGCGCAGGGTGCGCGGGATATGCGGCTGTCACTCAGGCGAACACTCAAGCACGAAGAAACAAAAGCGGAGCGAGCTATAATAAGTTAGTTCCCACAGACCGTCAACCCCAAAATCGGCGCTATATAAGAATTTCACGGTATGAACAAATGCACTTATAGTGAAAAATAACCTTATTTCGAAGTTATTAAACAAATAAAGTTTTCTCACGTGCTTCTGTGTCCAGTTTTTAAAACGTATTTTTTATACGGAAAGCTAGAAAAACGGGTTCGAGATGTGATCAATCACTCTTTCGTGACCAATTGCTACAACGTATTTATTTAAAGAGAGAGCTGGAAACGGGGTTCAACATTCGACTAATCACTCTTCTGTGACCAGTCGCTAACACGTATTTGTTTAAAGAGAGAGCTGAAAAAGGGGTTCAGGGTGTGATTAATCACTCTTCCGTGATCAATTGCTGTAACGTATTATTTAGAGAGGAAACTGGAAAAGGGGTTCGAGATGTGACTAGTGTCTATTTTGTGACCAGGAGCTAAAACGCATTTTTCATAAAAGGAGCTGGAAAAGAGGTAAGAGATTGGACCAATCACTCTTCTGTGACCAGTTTCTAAAACGAATTTTTTTAAAGGTTGAACTGGAAACAGGGCTTATTATTTTAACAATAACTCTTCTCTGCCCCGTTGCTAACACGTAATTTTCTAAAGGGAGAACTGATCAAGGAGTTTCAGTTGTGACCAATCACTCTTCTGTGACAAGTCGCTAAAACGTATTTGTTTAAAGAGGGAGCTGGAAAAGGGGTTCAGGGTGTGATTAATCACTCTTCCGTGACCAATTGCTGTAACGTTTTGTTTAGAGAGAAAGCTGGAAAAGGGGTTCGAGATGTGACTAATGTCTATTTTGTGACCAGGAGCTAAAACGCATTTTTCATAAAAGGAGCTGGAAAAGAGGTAAGAGATTGGACCAATCACTCTTCTGTGACCAGTTTCTAAAAACGTATTTTTTTAAAGGTTGAACTGGAAACGGGGCTTATTATTTTAACAATATCTCTTCTCTGCCCCGTTGCTAACACGCAATTTTTTAAAGGGAGAGCTGATCAAGGAGTTTGAGTTGTGACCAATCGCTCTTCTGTGACAAGTGGCTAAATCGTAATCGTTTAAAGAGGGAGCTGGAAAAGGGGTTCAGGGTGTGATTAATCACTCTTCCGTGACCAATTGCTGTAACGTATTGTTTAGAGAGAAAGCTGGAAAAGGGGTTCGAGATGTGACCTAGGGGACCTAGACAAGGGGTTTGAGATGTGACCAATCAATCTTCTTTGAGTATTCGCTAAAACGAATTTTTTTACTTTTACTAAAAGTAAGAGTGATTACAAAAATTATATTTATAAATATTTTTATAACTAAAAAATAAATTAAAAAAGTGCAAGTGCTGAGAATCGAACACGCAACCTACCGGTTATGAAGCCCAAATACTGCTACCTGAGCTATCGGACAATTGAAAATATTTTACACCAAACTCTGTATGGCCTTTAGCTAATATTTTAAACTCGAGTTTCTCGAAAACGGCGGAAAAATGTTTAATTGTCGTTCTTGCCTTGTTTGTGTAATTGTAGCTCTTGACTGTATGCCAATTTGTGCATATATTTACAAATTAATATTCCTAATTTTTGTATAAAATAGTAAAATTTCGTTAAAGTAGAAAACAATTTTGCCAGAAAATAAGGTTTCTTGATGTCAGAATTTGCCAGAATAAAAAATGCAAGTCCATGGCAAAATATCGGACCTGTATACACAACAATAATCTAAATCAAAGCAAATATTCTATTCCTGTAAAGTTTCTGGATTAATGGACGTTCGCCGTGGGCAAGCTATTCGTCCAGAATTCTGGTCGATTGGACACTCCGTATTATAATATGCCAAAAGTATTTTTGTAAAATAAACTAGAAAGACAAATTGTAAAAGATAATTGTAATATTTTTTATTTCAATTAAAAACAGTGGAATTGATTAAGAAGAATTTTTTTAACAAATCAGTTGAATCCTCTAACAAAACCGATTAATTTTGAAAGAAACCGTTTTAGTTTGAGCTCTTTTAAAAAGTTTAAACTAACTCAAATTGTTCCTAAAAACAATAAAATGTATTTAAGTATGATTGAAAAATTCTTAATATTTTTAAATCTGTACCCGGGAATTTTAAGGAGAAATTTTTATTTGTATGATATTTTTCAAGATCTTCAAAAGCTCTCATTTTCGAAATCTTTTAAAAGCTATATTTTCAAACTTTTAACTATTTGTCAACCTATCAAAAACGTCTAATCCTTCAAGATGAGTTTTAGGGTTATTTTTATTTTACAGAAGATTGCTCTAAGATTTTGAAATATGAGAAAAGCGGTTTTAAAATCTTTAAGATCGTTAAATAAAATTTTTCATGATCTTTTCCAATGCTTAAAAACCATTTGGAATATTTAATCAATATTAAATTTTCAAAGACACAATTATTTTAAGCTTATGTTCCTGTCTTACTAAAAATTGTATTCACGGGAAATTAGAGTGCTTATTAAAATTATATCTCTAATCTAAAAAATGTATGGAAATTTTTTAATTCAAGGTATTTAGTGGATTCAGGGAATTCAACGTGTTTATAGTATTCTGCAATTCAAAGCAATATTCCCATGAATTCCATGAATTTTACGAATTAGCCGAATTACACGAATTTCGTTAATTCCATTTATTTCGTTAATATCATGAATTTGTGAATTCCATTAAATCCGTCAACTCCCTGAATTCCGTAAATACCTTGAATTCGGTGAATATCTCGAATTCCGTAAACTTTGTGAATTACGGGAATTCCATGAATTCAGTAAGTTCCGCGAATTTAGTCAATTTTTTTAATTCCATTAATTCCGTGGGTCTCATGAATATGGCGATTTTTGTGAATTCTATTATCCATGGAACTTCTTGTCAAATTCATGAAATCCATGGAATTAGGCGATTTCAGAACATTGCAAGATTAAAAAGTTTGCCTTAAATTCCGTGAATTCCATGAATTACGCTAAATCCTTCAATGTCGTGAATTTCATGACTTACGTGGAATCCTTTAATTCCAGAAACACCGTGAGTTCCATGAATTTCGCGAATTCCGTTAATTTTTCGAGAATTTGATGAAGTCCATGAATTCCCGAATGCAGATTCCTTGTATTCTGGAAGTTCTGTGAATTTCGAAAATTTTGTGAATACCTATATTCCGAATGCAAAATTTTAAGGAATTTCGTGAAGTAATTGAATTCTCTTCATTAATTATTTACTTATTTTAAAAAATGTTTTCAAAACTTCTTCATATTTTGCAACGTTATTCAAATTTATCTTAAAATGAAAAACAGATCTTATAAAAATAAAAAGATTGCCCTAAAATTTTAATACATTGTTTTCATTATTTTAGAAATGTGTTCAATATAATTTTCTCCCCCCGAATGTCAACCAAATAGATGAATTTTTTTGTAAGAATATTTTTCTTTCAAAAAGGACAAATTATCAACAAAATGAATATTCGCCTTCACTTCTCAAAAATAAACGAATTAGCAAACCATTTTTTATAATAATAAAAATTATGCGTCCGACTAAGATGATAAATTCCGTACGAAGAGAATACATTTTTAATAATGTCATATGACTTTTAAATTAGCAGAAAATGTTGTAAACAGAAACGAGGAATACTCAACAAGAAACGTAATGGTTGATATTCCAAGTAGAACAAAGTTTTTCTTATAAATAAAAAACAGTATAATTTACCAAGTCAACTTTTCAGTGCAGACTTTTCGACTTTGGAATACGCTCATTATAAATCCTGACTGATATAATATTAATATAAAAAAACACTCGAAATCCCTTTTAGGTCTGGTTTCGGGCACTGCCCTAAATGGCCTTGATTTGACACGGCTTTTTATGCACGTTCTGAAAAAGATTGTATGGTGCAAAGAATAAAGATTGAAGCCTTCAGATCCATATTATATTAACTTGTTCTTATTATTTATAGCTACAAGTTACTTAGATTTTTTAAATTCTACTTTAAATTAAAAACGACATTATATTTTTATTTTTAATTTAAAAAAAAATTGACTTCAGAATAATAATGATAACAATAGATCTTGATCCCGTTCTACGAGAAATGTAAATTAGCTTAAAGATAAAACAGTGGACGGGGGTTGTATCTTGTTGATTTTATAATTGTCCTGGACTACGGTTGTGTCACCAAGTTTAATTTCTTGGCTTTCATCTCTTTCCAATGTAAAAACGTGTCCCGTTGCCCTTTCTAATTTATCTCGTTCACTCAACCGACTTAACAATTTTTTGTCCTTATTCAAAAATTCTTTTTCCCTCTGTTTTCCAGAAACTTTCACCTTCTTCCAATCTTAGTAATTTTTACTGGAAGCTTTTAATGTGTCCCCTAAGGGTTTACATTTTTCTTGCACCTTCTTCTTTATTCCTTTACACCCCTTCCCCCACACATTTACTTGGTGGTGAAAGGGGGACATACAGTTTAAGGTGGGTTCCGAACCACCAAGAGCGATAGCTTTAAGTACTTGAAGAAAACCTATTTCTCTAAAGGTACCGGTCCCACGACTCTCCAGAGATGAACAACTCCCTTGCTAGGCTGGTGTTCACCGCATGGGCCGCCGAGGCTCTTCCAGAGTGCGAGGAGGCGGGAATCGAACCCGCAAACCGACGGAGTGGGTCCAAAGCCTGCGCTTTAGCCCCCACGACCATCGTCCCACTTTAGTAATTTTTACTGTGAAAGGGAAACATAAAATAATAGAAACCAATAAGAAAATAAAAAAATGATTTAATAGGAATTAATTCTTTAAAGAAATCTGTATTATCATCAGAACTAATTACTACCGATCAGTATAGATGCGATTCCACAATATGTAAAAATAGAAATCAAAACTATCGGTCAAGTTAACTCTTTCAATAACATAAGATACTTAATATCATTTTTCACAAGATGGAAAATAAATTATTTGAACTTTTCAAATAAAATTTTTTTGGTAACGAATTTGAGAGTCGATTTCCAGTGAAACGAAGTGAGATGACCTTTTTTGGCAAAAATATAATCTTAAAATTTTTTTAAATTGCAATGTCTGCTATTAAAATTTTAATTTTGAATTATTCTTTTTGTGCTCCAAATTCTACTATTTGTTTGGTTATTCAATTATTTTGTTAAAAATGCAACTACTTTCCAGAAAAAGCTTGGTCTTTAACTCAAACACATGAATTTCTAACATAACGTGACGAATTTTTTAAAGATTAAATCCACTTTTAAGCTGAAAATATAAACTTTTCACAAAAGTGTTACATAATTTTTAACCAAATATTTTAATTTCGATTGAAATTCGATCTATATTCTAGAGAAAATCAAATATGTAAATTCACAGTTAAAAAGTGAATATTCAGTAAAAAGCAGAGGAAAATTTTTTTTAACAGAATTGTATAAATTTCAAGCAGAGTGATGAATCTAAATTGATAAAATGAACTTTTAAATTGAAAAAATTAACTATGAATGGAAAAATTAACGTATTTTAAAAATAATAAGTACATTTTCAACTGAATATTGAAGCTTTTAACTAACCAGGATGAATTTTGAGCCAAAAATATAATACGAGATTTAACACTTTTATGAAAAATTATTAACTTTGCATAAAATGTACTTGAATTTCCTAATGAGAATCTATTCATTCAACTGAAGAATTAAAAGTTTCTTAAAAACAGCAGTATAGAGATTTTGTTTCTATATGCTTAACTTGTACATTAAAAACTTTTTTTAAAATAGAAATACGTTGTTTTTCCGAAGAAATTAGGGAATACCTACTTTACGAATTTCAAAAAAAAATTCTAAAAAGTTTTGCGTATTTGAACTTTGTACTGTTCGTTTTTTCCAAATTAGGCGACAAATTAAAGTTTTCAAGATTCCAAGAAGTTTTTTAAATTGTGTTGTTTAAAAAAAATTCAAAACTGCGTCCTATTACGAACAATAAAAAAACATCATAATATTTTTAAAATCAACAAATTTGTAAATGTTTTAAAAAATGGGACCAGAATTTTTTATTTTGAATATGTTACCAGTTTTTGGAATAGAAAAATGATTTTAGGGTTTCTCTTTCAACACCAAAGAGAGAGGACCCTGAAATCTCGATCAAAGTTATTAAGAATAGCTGAAATTCTTCAGATGATTTGACATATAATTGCTCTTATGAAGAATAAATCCTGAAAATTATATCCAAAAATTCTAAAATTGCTGTATTACAGCCAAATTGAGTTAACGGCAAATAAAAAAAAATTTAAAGGTGGTTTGTCGGGCTTGTTTCGAAAACATCAAAAGCTGCAACTTTCTGTTCATAAAAAGATATATTTACAATCAAACTTCATACAAGGATATATAGTTTGATATTAAAATATCTGTCCAGATAAAATATTATTCAAATGGGTGAAGCTCATTATTGAGGTTTAAGTGTGCACTCTGGTTATAGGTCATAGGGTATTGAATGACCTTCAGCCGATCTGCAAAATCTGAAATGACCTTGAAAGTCAAGTACAAGGTTAAATTAAAGGTCATCATTGAATTTCTCGTTGGCAGTTACTCCAATAATGACCTTGACCTGAGAAAATAGAGAGCCTTTCCGTTAACCCAAGCCGGACCTTACTGAAGTTTGAATGACCTTGAACTCACCTTTAAAGTAACATCTTAGCGAAGACCTGAGTACATATTTGAACGTAAAATTTCCCACTCTTCCGATTGCCGCTGTAAAAAATAGGATTCCCCATTAAAAAAAAACAAAATGACCTTAAAAAGTACTTCACGGTCAAATTCAAGGTCAAATTAAAGGTAACTATTCGATTTATCGTTGAAACTCATTTGAATAATATTTTGTCTTGACAGTCATTCAGGTGTTTCTAGACCGTTTGAATTTCCTGTATATGATCACAGGCAATTTTTAAATATAGCCCCTTAATCTATTCATCTGTAAAACTTACCACCAAAGAAACCTTTATCACAAGTGCTTCAACAATTATGAATACAGTAGTCTAGATACCTGGTAATTCTTGCCTAAAAACGCATAATTTATTTTTATATTCACATTTTTATGCAATATTTAATTTTTCAATATGAAAAAATGAGAAGAAAAATTTTTCTACACTTACAGGGCAGTTATCCAAACAGACTTTTAGTTTCTTACGCTTACCGTAATCAAAATTCAAGTAATTCATGAAATTTATGGAATTCAAATAATTTACGGTATTCGTGATATTGTAAGATTTCACTAAACACGAAAACATAATTTTAAAATAGTGAATTAGAATTCTTGGTTAAAAAACCATTACAAATCGCTTATTCATTATGTGATCGATTAGAAAAAATATACATTATTCTTTTTTAAATTAATTAATATAATTAGATATTTTTTAAGCTATTCACATCGCCCGTTACTGGGACAAGAATTTTAGGATGTCTCCTTAAGTGGGACAAAAAAAATCAAATATTAGGAAAAGTAGAATCCAATGGGGTTTTTAAAATAAAACCTTACAATTATTTACGATTATGAAATACATTTAAATGCCAAAGTGGATTGTGATAAATCATAAAAAAGTATTCGTTTTCTTCTAAAATTAATCCAAACTCATTTCGGGGGGATAGAAACGTAAACAGTGAGGGCCGCCTGACTTGCTTCCGATTGAAATATATATCTATATATACAGGGTGACCCAAAAGTCCCGGGATAGCCAAATCAATCCTTAGGTACAATTTTCTTGAAGAAGGTTGAGGTCATTCTTAAAATAACTTTTAATGAGGAATTCAGTGGTGACCTTATTTTTGAACATATACATGACCTTCATGGCTATTTAAAGGTAACTCTTGTTTTTAAAAATGAAAGGGCCTGTTTTTGACATCGGCAATCAAAAGAGCGGAAAATTTTACGTTGAAAAGTGTAGTCACGTCATAGTTAAGGTGTGACCTTAATGTACATATCAAGGTCACTCGAACTTCAATATATTATGACCATTTTTTTCAAGCTAGCTATTGAAAATCATCCTCATACTTTACTTACTCACTTAAACAATATAAACTAAGTAGTGATGCTGTAGTGACCCTAAACATGACTATCAAGGTCATATCAAGGTCACTCGATAGTCAATATGCACATTGTTCAAGTAAGCAATTAAGTAACTGAGGTAAGAGGAGATTTTCACACAAGCTTACTTGCGAAAAATATTTACACCTTACTGAAGATTAAATGACCTTGATATAACAATCAAGGTGACACATAAACTATGACCTTACTACACTTTTTGAAGTAAAATTTACCATTCTTTTAATTTCCGATGTCAAACAATGTCGATTAAATTTAAAAAACAACGGGTGCTCTTTATATGACCTTGATGGTTATAGTCAAGGTCACCTAATAGTCAGTATCTAATATACATTGTTTATGTGACTGAGTTTGGCTGCCCCCGGGACTTTTTGGGCACCCTGTATAATGTCGCAACCGCTTTCACCCTGCTACCCTGAAAAACTGAAGAAGCCAGCAGGTCAAGGAAGGCCGAGAACGGAGTGACTAAAAGCAATGTTTCGGTGTATATTATTTTGCTAGAAAATTCAACAATTTAGGTAAATCATTTTTCCTTTTTTTAAGAAATCTTGTTTCGTTGAAAATTCATCTGTTTTGTTCAAAATTTCACCTTTTTTTAATACAATTCGATCTGTTTGATTGAAAATTAGTTTTTTAAATGAATTCAACTGTTTTCAATTTATAATTAATTGTTTTTTTGATTTAAAAATTCTCCAATCTTAAGCTTTAAAAAAAACTGGATTCTTGTAAAAAAATATAATAATCAATATATCAACAAAAAAAGCTTCTTATTACAAATTGAAAGCACTTTAATTGATTCAAAAGACGAATTTTCAATAAAACCCTTGAAGGTTCAAACTAAAATATTAAAAAAAAAAGAAAAATAATTCAGTCAAGAAAGAAAAAAAGATTTCATCTAAACTGTTAATCTTTCAAGTCAAAAAGACACATTTTCTACAAGACAGTTGAATTTTTTACCAAACGAGATGACTTTTTAACCAAACTGTTTAATTTGAAATAAAGTTGCCAGTTGAATTTCAAAACCAATCGATAATGTTAATCTTAAAAATATTAGAATATTTAAAATTAAAATTTAATGCATACTTACTACTTTTAATTGAAAAATTAAATTTATGAGTTAATATTAAATTACTCTACTATACCTAAGCAGTTGGCGAAATTTGATGTTAGAATTGCAGGTTGTAAAGATTTAAACAACTTTTTTAAATCAATAAATGTATAGGCAACAAACTTAAAGCTTACAAAACAATATTTTTAATATGTGACTAACACAATACTGCGGAATTAAATTAAAAACACGCCCATTTAAAGCCGGTCCGTTCGAAAAATTAATTTTCAACTGGAAATTAAATAACAAAAGATTTTTTTCAACTGGAAATTAAATAACAAAAGATTTTTTTCAACAAGAAAAACGAACTTTGCAAACAATAGTTTAATTTCCAAAATTAATGGTTAAATTTTCAACTTAAGTTATAGATCTTTTACAAATAAAAGAACTTTCAGTAAAAATATTAATTTTCGATGAATTCTCCGATTTTTTTTAAACTTCGTATACTAATGTATTTTAACGTGGTGATTAGGAATATGATAGTGAAAATTGTCAGCAAGGCGATTTTCACGGTAAAACCGTGAAAAAACCATAAAATTCATGTTTTTTTTGCGTTTATCTGAGCGAATATGCAAAATTTTGCTAATTTTTCAAAACAAAAGTTATTGATCTCATAAAAAAACATATTTTCCGTGACATACATTGTTTTTATAAGAGTGATAATTTTCGCGAAAATTAGTGATAATGGATTTCCATTAAAAAAACCATAAAAATCACGGCTTTTTGCGTTCATCAAAGCCAATACGTGCAATATTGCTAAATATTTTTAAAAGTTGTATAGCTCATCAAGTTACACATTTTGTGTTTGTAATATTTTTATCTGTGAGTGATAGTTTTCGCGAAAATTAGTGATACATGGATTTTTATTTTTAAAAAACCATTAAAAATCAAAGTTTTTTTTTATTCAGCTTAGTTAATACACAAAATTTTGCAAAATATTATTAACAAAAGTTGTAGATCTCATTGGGATGCACATTTTTCGTTAAAATCATTTTTTTCTACGCGTGATATTTTTGATGAAAATGAATGATCCATGGGATGGAATGAAAAAGCATGTAAAAGCAACATTATTTCCGTGACCAGCCAATGGGGTGCCTTCACGCCACGCCCAGGACCTGGAAAAGGGGTACGGGTTTGACCAAAATTAGCTATGTGACCAATAAGAGGGGTGCCTTCCCGCCCCACAGGACCTGGAAAAGGGGTAGGGTTTTCGACAACATTATTTGTTTGACTAGTCACAGAGGTGCCTTCTCGCCCCCCACGGAACCTGGAAAAGTGTTAGGGAGTTTGACCTACATTATTTCTGTGAACTGTCACAGGAGTACCTTCTTGGCCCACACAGGCCCTGCAAAAGGGGCAGGGGTTTGACCAAAATTATTTTTATGACCAGTAAGAGGGGTGCCTTCCCGCCCCACAGGACCTGGAAAAGGGGTAGGGTTTTCAACAACATTATTTGTTTCACCAGTCACAGAGGTCCCTTCTCGCCCCCCCCCCCCACGGAACCTCGAAAAGGGGTATGGGGTTTGACTAACATTATTTCTGTAGCCAGTCACAGGGGTGCATTTTCGCTCTCCAAGATAAGCTGGAAATAGTTTCTCGTTAGATGTATCACCAATTGTCTCGTGGAAAAAAATGCTTCACAAAAAAAATTTGTATCTGAATGAGATTCAATTATGTTCGTAATTAGCGCATCAAAGAAAATAAGTATGCAGAGTTTAATTAATATCGGAGAATTAAACTATTTGGAACTGCGTTCTACATTTTTAACCCAAAATGGAGTAGTTAATTTCGAAGTTAAACAAATTAATTCTAAAAGAAATTGATTCGAAACAAAAGCCACTGTTTTGTATTTAAAATTGTAATTTTTGTTTCTTGAAATAAAGGAAAATGATGCAATAGAAAATAAGAAGTTGCGTTATACAAAAGTGCAATATAGGTGAATTAAATTTTAAGAATCATTTATAACAATAGAAATTATGCCCTTGGGCATAAATTATTTTTTTTGTATATTTGAAAAAAGGTCAGATACTCAATTAAAACAAGAATTTGAAACGTCCTCTTATATTCATAAATAGATTATGTTTTACACCAATTTTCTGCACCTGAATGATAATACAATTAAAAAAGTGGTTATTCAAATTGTGACACATTTATCACCCGGAAAACTAACATGTTCGGGAAACCTATTTTCGTGGTTTCTAAACACGAATACTTACTTATATTTCAAGTTTGTTGGTTCATTTGTTTTTAAAGTTATTGGGACATAGTTTTCCCTAGATTCCTTTAAAGTTTGAAAATTGTTTTTAAAATTTTAGATGTGCAGAATCAAAATTATCACAAAAAATTTAATTTTCAACCAAATAATTGAATTCTCAACCAAAAAATATTAATTTTCAAGGAAAATGTAATCCAAAATTGCAAAATAAATAAAAAAAACAACTTGTAAAAGAGAAAAGTAATATTTGATATTTCGAATAAAAAATATTAAATTGATAAAGACAATTTTTTAACAACCGTTATATCCTCTAACAAAACATTTTAATTTGGAAAGAACCAGTTGAAAATTAAACTTTAGAAAAAAAAATTAATTTAATTCAAATGGTTTTTAAAATTAATTAAGAATATGGAAAAGTCATAGGAACATTTTCAATATTATAAAAAATATTTAAAATCATTCGGAAATATTTAAATATTAACGATTAAAAACAAACAAAATCATTAAAATTTACCTGGACATCTTGAGAAAAAAAACTTAAATATCTTGAAAACCTTAAATTTAAAAAAAGTTTAAATATTTTCGAACTTTTCATTATTTTTCAATCTATTAAAACTTCTAAGCATTTAAGGTAACTTTTAGGGTTCTTTTAATTTTTCCCCAGATTGCTGTAAGATTCTGAAATATGAAAAAAGTGGTTTCAAAACCTTTAATATTATTAAATATAATTTCTCGTGATGCTTAAAAATATTTTTAAATATTTGCCAAAAATTAAATTTTCAAAATAAAAAATATAGCAAATTTTTACAAAAATTTTAAGAAAATTTGATGCATTACCTTCATACCTTCCGAAATTCTTGAAAAGCTGATTTAACGTAATTTTTTGAAATGAAAAATTTATTTGCAATTTTTCCAGAAATTTGTAAACAAGTTTTTGTTTATTTGAAACATTTTAAAATCATTCAAACTTATCTTCCCTCAGGCATCTTTAAAAAACTGCAGTTGAAAAGAAATTTCAAGTCTTATCAAGATAACGTAATTTTCATGTACTAGTTGAATTCTACGAATTTCGTAAATTCTATTAATTTCGTAAATTTCATGAATCCCATGAATTCCATGAAATCCGTCAATTTCCTGAATTCCGTAAATTCCATCAATCCATGCAATGCCCTGAGTTCTGTGAGTACCTTGAATTCCGTGAAATTCGTTAATTTGATGAATTATATTAATTCCGCGGATTTCATAGATACTGAGAATCCTGTAAATTTCTTGAATTCTGTGATAGCCGCGATTTCTGGGAATTCCATTAATCCTGGAAATTCTGGGGAAATTCACGGAATTCATAGATTTTAGCGATTACATAAGATTGAAGAGATTTACTGAATTCAGTGAATTCCATGAATTACGTAATATCCTCGAATAACGTAATATCCATGAATTACGTGAAATCCTTAAATATCATAAATCCCACGAGTTCCAGGAATTTCGTGAACTTCATGAAATTGTAGATTTCCTAGAATTTCGTGATCTCCATGCATTCCTTTAATGCAATGAATTTCATGAAATTCGTGAATTATGTGTATTTCGGGAATTCTGTGAATAACTCAATTCCAAAATTTGGAGGAATTTCATAAAATCCTTGCATTCCATGACTTTTCTTATTTATTTTTAGAATTTATTAAAAATGTCTACATATTTTTCAAAGTTGTTGAAATTGATCTGAATATTAAAAAGCAATCTTATAAAAACAAAACGATTGCCCTAAAATGTTAAACCTTTCTTTTCGTTAATTGCAAAAATCATGTTAACTATTATTTTTTAATTAAAAGCTGATTTGAAACTTTCCCAAAAATTGGAAGAACATTTTTTTTCTTTCTAATCTTTCCAAAGTTTTCACAATTTTGTTTTCTTCGAAATCTTCAAAGAACTAATTTTGAAAAATTATTGTTTGCAATCTTATCAAAATTGGAGTTATTTTCGAACATTTTCGAAAAATTTAAAGCAGCTAAATGTCTTTTCAAATAACTAAAAATTCGCCCACTATTTATTTAAATCATGGAAAACTGAAAAAAGTTAGCTCGGCACTTAAGGTTTTTAAAATTTTCCTCGAAAAATATCATTCTGCTGAAAAGGATAAATTAAAAAAAAAATAAAAATAATAATCAATATCATCAGATCACTTGATTGCATTATAAAAATGCGTCTGTGACTGATGATATAAACCGTGACAGCCCCGTGTAAAATAATCAAATAATAAACAATTTATAATAATAAAATAATAATAATAATTAATTCAAAAATTAATAAATCTTCAATTGAAATAATAAATTTTTCAGCAGAAAAAAAATATTTTTCACCACCACTTCTCAAAAATATTAGAATACCTTCGACAATCCAGTAGCTACGCGATTTTCCAAGACTTGGATTAATTATTTAAGATCGTTTAAGCTTAATAATAGATTTCGCCTGATTTTCCTTTTTATTGCATCAACTTATGGAAAATGAGACTATCCTAAAGAATCCTGAACCCTCAAGACCTAATGAGATATTTCAAGAAGCAAATGGGACTCCTTTTGTCAAATTGGAGTAACTCATCCTATTTCAAATTTTCCCGCCGAACTTACAGCATTGTGCTAACCTGACTTTGTCCTTCTGGTCATACCCCGACCCTTATTGAATATCTTGAAACTCTACTAGGATTCAAGTTTTCGGCAACACTTGATTACCTAAATAACTTATTCGCCTCGGAGCGAAATTCATGATCTCTTTTGTTGGGAAGATTTATTTTCGAATCCCGGCAATTTTGATGGAGTCATAGTAGGAATTTTAGTAGTCAGCTTGGTTGATCATATACTTAAAAGAGGATGTGTTGGACGTAAATCCATCATGCTATGAACCAAACTGGTAAACAAATTATCACTAAGTTTAAAAGGGAGTAATTTGGAGGACACAGAATTTCCATTTTAATCAAATCCCTTAAATCCTATTTTTTCTGTTTCAGCATTTTCTGGCAACGCCAATCACAAAGTCCCAATTCAACCAATCATAATTCAGCTGGTTGTCAAAGACGATAACAAAGCCTGAAAGGTTCCCATCCACGATGTGCCCATTCCCATAGAAAAGTGGTGAGCGGATTATAGTAACTGCTACGTCCCCTAGGTGGCGCTCGTGTATATTCAGAATTCGAAATTAACTTGAGCAGACGATAGAAGTTCTATCGTACGCTCACGTCTGCTCAAACACAAACTACAAATGGAACCAAATCAAATCGATCATCGATCAAATGCAATAAAATGCTGAAGTCTGTTGGAATCGTTCTGATAGGACGAACAATCAAACGTTAAAGTCTGTTGGAATCTTTCTATGATAGATCGATTGCAACAGACTTAAACATTGTATTGCATTTGATCGATGATAGATTTTATTTTGTTCGATTTTTGGTTAGTTTTATTGGTTATTATTATTCATGTATTTATTTCAGAAAGATAAATCAACATAACCTACAAATTAAGGTAAGAAGGGAAGGAGGGGGGTCTTTGCCGCAGACAATAGTTCTTTCTACGTTCCCTAGGTGGCGTTGATCTCACATTTTGCCACAATCTATAAGTACCCCCCCCCCCCTCCAAATACATTAGAGTGGGCATACCGTGATCCCATCTCTTGTCCAGCAGCTTCTGGAGCAACATGTTTGGATAATTTTAACTTACAAAGAACTACATTTTTTTCTTATTTGGAACTGTATCATTAATTTTCAACTCAGTTATCATTGTTTTATTGCGAGTTGTCGCTCCGAGTTTTGTTCCTGTCCTTGAGGTATTCTTTTTTTTAATTTTTCGGAGGGAAATTTAATTGAAATAGTGTGGCCTTTTATCTTCCTTTTGTCTCAATTTATGATTTGTTTTAATTAAATTGGCACATTGTTTTTTTAATAACCATAATTGGATTGATTAAACTATTAGTTATTTTAATTTGGTGATTTATGTGTTTAATGTGATTTATTTAATTCTGTCTGTTTTCCCAGCTAACTTTTGAAGGATTTGTCCAATCGAGTCCGCACTTGATACACTTCTGAAGGTACCCAAAATGAAGGTTGAAGTTCGTTAATCGGATATTTCGAACCAAAGTTAAAAAATTGGGAGCATTTTCAAAATTTTGACATTTTGTATTTAAGTTAAAAAACTTTTGTCGAAGTATCTTATAGATAGGTGAAAGGCTTGCAAATTATCTAAATAAAATTTTTTATTTTGATGAAAATTAGAAAAGTTGTGTACTTTTCAAAAATTTGAAAATATTTTAAAAATATAAAAAATTATTTTTTTCATAGATCCCAAAATCTCATTCAAAATTTTCACTGGATACCAAATATATATCAAAACTATTCTAGCTGATTTTTTCGATTAGCCTAAAATTACAAAAATTATAGAATTTTCAAAATTTTAAAAAATTCTTTCTTTGAATTATAAAATTTTTTGTAAAGTTTCTTATATATGGGTAAAATACTTGCAAATTACCAAAATAAAATTTTTAATTTTTATGAAAATTAGAAAAGTTTCAAAATTTTGAAAATTTTCAAAAAATAGAAAAATTCATTTTTTTCATACATCCAAAAATTTTTACGAGATACCAAATATATTTCAAAACTATTTTTGCCGGATTTTTTGATTATCCCGAAATTAAAAAAATTAGAGCCTATGTTACCTAATCGTTAAGCGCAAAGCGCGATTATCGCAATGAGAATGTAATCGCCAAGGCCGTACGTACTTTGAGAACCTTCTTTAATGACAAATTGAAAAAAAGTGTTTAGATTCACTTAAGAAAAGGGAAAATGATTAACCAGCCACACCAGGGCCCTATTAGGATCAGGAAAAATAAAATGTGAACATTATTTTGCAATATCAGAATAAGCAGTACCAGACAAAGGTACACACAAAAAATTGTGATAGACATTTGATATAATAGTTTTTAACATAGAATGGAGAAAATTTTGCATTGTGGTCTGTGCAAAAATGTGGATGGTTATGTAAAGATCGAGCGCGGAGCGCGTAGTAAATACAATGACGAGCGCGGAGCGCGAGATAAATATATTATCGAGCGCGAAACGAGAGACCCAACAGTCGCGCGCCCTGGGTGCGCTCAAACTAGCCAGCGAAACGAGCCGCACGCGCAGCGCGCTTCGTGAATGTGTCCGCGAAGCGGGCGGATTCCTTTTTTAATTGGTTGATTCTGCCATTTTGTTAAGAACCTTGTCGTCACCCTAAATCTTTTGTCTTCTTCCCCCTTCAATTATTTTCAAATAACGGCTTTATAATATACAAAGGGGGAGGGTCGGTAAGGCCGGTTTTTGGCCTAATTTATTTTTGGACCAAAACCTCCACCCCCCAGCCACCCCTACAAATATAGGAAACACCACTACCCACCAACTGTATTTTCGAGAGATTTGACACTCTTAAACATGTATTCTGAGGTTAGCTCGGGTTTACTATGGTTTTCGGGGTCGCCGAATACAAATCTGGCGTCCTTTGACTTTTATCGCGTCAGGTTCAAGGTCATTGGAAGGTCAAATCGAGAGAAAACGGACACCAGTCAGCGGACACCAGGTTCGTAATCAGCGACCCCAAAAACCTATAACATATTAAAAAAAATTTTTTTTTCCGTTTTTTCTCCATTTGTCCTACAAATGACCTTCAAATGGTTTCGAACCTGAAGCGATAGAGTTCAACGGATGCCAGATTCGTAATTAGCGACTCCAAAAACCTATAACGTATTTTTTGGATTTTTTTACCGTTTTCTCTCGATTT
>NC_046659.1:136778949-136786366 GCF_010883055.1 Belonocnema kinseyi | reverse complement strand
TGGGGGGTGGAGGGTAGTCCGTTTAGCGTGCAATCGACTCGGGATACTTATAAGATACTACCGTGATTTTTTCAGATTTTTTGGTCCAAAAATAAATTAGGCTTAAAATCGGCCTTACCGACCCTCCCCCTTTGTATATTAGAATAAAAGAACTATTTATAATTTTTACTTGGAATATTAATTAATTTATGATTTTAGATTTAATTAGTTTAAATATTTCCGATTTATTAGAACTAGCCCCTCTGCAATTTTCCACAGACTGGGCTGAGCTAGCCAAACATTTAAGTTTACGGTTCACTAATTTGCATTTTTTTATTTATAAAATAAAGTTTTGATTTAATTTAATTTATCATTTAATATTATTTCCTTTTATTTATAAATGATCTCGAAGGGTCTCGGGTCCGCAGTTTATTTGTTGTCCTACCAGTGATTAAGATAAGTATAAATTTGAATTACTATTAAAATTAGTGCCGAAGTATAACGGACTCGTTTTCCATAAGCAGGCTCGTTTATAGTTTGAATACAATTAGGAAACGTGAAAAATATTTAAAAAAGAGAAACGGAAAAATTAAGCCTGAAAGTAAACATGCCATGAAGAAATTTCGGAATACACACATTATAAATACCGACTGATATAATATTATTATAAATATACACTGGGAATCCCATTTAAGTGTGGTTTCGGGCACCGTCCTAAATGGCCTTGAGACATAAATCGACCTCGAATTCACCTTCTCAAAAAGATTGGCTGGGACATGGACTAAATATTCAAGCCTTAAGATCCATATTACAATAAGTTTTTATTATTATTTCTTGTTACAGGTTACTTAGAATCTTTAATTCTACTTTAAATTAAAAACGATATTATATTTTAGTTTTACATTTAACAAAAAAATTAAATTATAAATAATTATGATAGTAATAGATCTTTATAATGTTCTACAAGAGATTTAAACTAGCTTAGAGATAAAGCAGTGGAAGGGGGCTGTATCTTGAAGATTTTATAATTATTCTGGACTACGGTTATGTTACCCAATTTAATTTCTAGGGTAAGATCTCTGCCCAATGAAAAAACGTCTCCCGTTTCCATGTGTATTTTCGCTCTTGATTTATTGCTTCTAAACAATCCAGCAAAACCCTTATGAGTATCCACTATTGCAACGACAAAAAATTTGGGTGTAAATAAAACAATTTGTTCATTGACTGGCAGAAGAGAAAGTGTCTCCTTCTTTTTCAATCTAGCACTAGTATTGGGTTCAAAAGTATATCTTCCAAATAGAAGTATCCGATTCTCATTCGTCATGCAAGAAATCCGAATATCATCCATTTCTTCAAGTAAATATTCGTGGCCAGGATGATGAGAAGGCAGAGTAGTTGGTGGAGGCACGATTCTGTGAGGAAACACCACAAGAGGATTCGCGACAGGACGATTCCCGCGAGAACGAATAACAGCACGAGGATAGTTCAAAAGAGTATTAACTGCAGAAGGATACTTCGAAAGATGATTAACGGCGGGTGGATGCACGAAATGAGGATTCATGGCAGGAGGATGCACGAAAAAAGGATTCATGGCAGGAGGAGGCGCAAAATGAGGAATCATAACAGGAGAATGTGCGAAAAGAGGATTCACGAAAGGAGAATTCACGGCACGAGATGAACTAGGTCTAGAACTCTCAGCTTGATGATAGTCGGGAGGAGGCTGATTCAGGTCAATCAGTCCCCTATTAGGTGAGGATTCTGAACTGAACTCTGCAAAGAAAAATAGAAAATAAAATTTCTTGAGACCGTAAGATAATACAATGTTTTTTTAAAAAAATGTATGTTTAAATTATTTAAACCTTCAACAAAATCATTTAAATTTGTATCTTAGAAGAAATAGGAATTTTAAAGGTTTAACATATGAAATTTGACCGACTTAACAAACTTTTGTCCTTATTCAAAAATTCTTTTTTTTCTCTATGCTTTCAAGAAGCTTTCAGCTTTTCCTATTTTTTAAATTTTTGCTTTAAAACATGGACTTAAATGCTAGGGAAAAATTAGAAAATCGAAAAATGTATGATAAGCAATTATTTCTTTAAAGGAATCTATATTCTCGTCAGAACTGGTTATTATCCTTTAATGTACATGTCATTCTACAATATATAAAAATAGAAAAGAGAACTATCGATCATGTTAACTCTTAAAATAGCATCGATACTTAGCCTCATTTTTTACAAGATGTAAAATAAATTTTTTTCACATTTGTGATATAAATTTTTCTGCAAAAAAGATCATCTCACTTCACTCCAGTCAGAATCGAACTTTAAAATTTCTTTCAAAAAATTTAATTTGAAAACGTAAACAAATTTATTTTTGATTTTGTCAAAAATGACGTTAAGTATTTACTGCTATTTTTTTAATTTGTATTTTTTTTTAAATAAACTTTGTATTTTTTAAAAAATATTCTTCTCTCGATCTCTCTAATAGCTTGATAGGAAAGCAATGGACCAGCACACAGTGGGAAAGAAATACATTTTCGGGCCTGATTTTTAATTCAGTTTTTGAATTTTTTTATAAATAAATAAATATGACGACAGAATAACAATTTTTTCTATTTCACGTTCTCGCTGCTCTTCAATAACAGGAAAATTGTTGTAATCGCCAAAGTTTCATAAATTCACATTATATGAAGATATTTTATCACGAAACAATAAACAAATCAGTTTTTTGTAAACAAATTATTTGTTGAAAATGTTTCTTCTATAATTTTCAATAATTTACCGTCTTTTAAAGTTATATTGCAAGAAATTTGAATTGAGAAAATATTTTAATGAAAAAAACTTCTCTTAAGACTTTTCTTGTTAATATTATAAACAAATTTCATAAATAAATGCATTTTGACAATTATCAAATGTATTGTTCAATCATTGCTTATATTCGAACCCTTTCGTGTTGGCCAACTTTAAGTACTAAATGAAAAAAAATATCTTTTTTCTGACATTAAAAGGACCAAATTTGAAATTGTTTTCATTCAAATTTCTTGCTACGTAACTTAAAAAAAAACGTAAAATTATGGAAAATGATAGAAAACCCCTTTTTCAACAAAGAATTTGTTTAAAACAATTTTCTTGTTTATTGTATCATGATGGAATATCATGACATGATGTAAACGTATGAAATGTTGGCGATTAAAACAATTTTTCTATTAGTGACGAGCACTGGGAACGTCAAATTAAAAAATTTATTATTTTCAATTACAATATCTTCAATAACATTTTTCGTTTGAAATTATTCTTGCTTTGTTAAAAATTTTAGTTTTTGATCGGCCATTCATTTATTTAGTTAAAAAAAAAAAATTTGTTTAAAGTCATTTTTTTGGTGATCAATACCAATATTTCGTTGAAAGTGGATGTACTTTGATAATGTTTTTTCTTTTGTAAAAGATTTATCATTCTAGTTAACAATTAATCTATTTTTGTAAAAAGTCATTTCAATTTTTGCTAAATAATAATTTTTTTATTGAAAAGGAAACTAGTCCATTTTATATAAAATCCATTCTTTTATGTTACTAATTGAGTTTAATTTTCAATCACACAAAGCTCATTTTTTGGAGTAAATTTTTAAACAGAAAATATTTTACAATAAATGAAAGAAGAAAAATGCCTATCAATTTTTTTAATTTTTAAGCCAAAAAGGTTAATTTTTCATAAAAAGCTTCTTTTTAAACTCACGGATACGAATTTCCAACATGAAATGACAAATGTTTTCCACAGCAGTTGAACTTTTAAGCCGAAATTATTAACTGCCTTCAAAATTATTAGATAAGTTTAAGCCAAATAAATTCAAATTGAGAAACCAAAACTAGAAAAACTAAATAGAGAAGAATAAATCCAATTGAATTTAAATTCAATCAATATTTAGCGGAAAATTAAATATTTAAATTTACCGTTAAAAAATCTATTCTCAGCAGAAAGACAAAAAAAGTATAACAAAATATATAAATGTTTAGCAAAACTGTTCAACTTTCGACAAAAAACGTTTTCTTTTTAGCCAACAATGAAACTGTTAAATTTCAGATAAAAAAAATTAACTTCAAACGAAAAAATAAACAAATTTTTAAAATTAAAAGGTAAATTTTCAATGATATAGTAAAACTTTTAATCAACAGGGATGAATTGTAAACCAAAAATATAATACGATCTTATTCATTTTTATGAAAAAGTATCAATTTTTCGGAAACAGTTTATCTTACTGGTTACCTTATTGAGCACTATTAATTCAACTAAAAAATGCAAAGTTTTATGAAAACAGGAGTATGGGGATTCTGTTTCTAGATACTTTATTAGTACAATCATTTTTTTTTTTGAAATCGTAATATGTTGTTTTTTAAAAGAAATCAAGGGATACCTGTTTTTCAAATTTGAACAAAAATATTTTCCTATATAGTTATGCGTATTAGAATTTTGTGCTTTGTCCTTCAAAATCCGTCGAAAAATTCAAAAATGTTTAAAATTAGCGCTTGCTAAATACCTTTGTAGCAAGGAGAATTAATTTTGATTGCAATCTAATATTTTACCTTCACATGGAAAAAATGAATGATCAGAAAAAAATGTTAAGATAAAAGTTTGAACGCCTAAGAAAGTTTTACCAAAGATAAATTTTGTTCTTTTGCAATTTTTTTCATAGCTTACGAGAAAAATTTAAAAACTACATTTTCAGGGAAAAAATTCCACCTGCCTAAAAATTTTTTTAGCCCCCATGGTACTGATAGGACACGTTTCTTCTATTAGGGGAAACATTTAAGAAATATTTCGAAAAATAAAAAATTGCGATTTTTCAGAAAATATTTCGTATTATTTAAAAAAAAAATTTAACATGAAAAATATTTAATTGTAACCAAAAAGACTTCTCCTATTTAAAAAAGTTATTTAGCCAGCTTTAAAATACACTAAGCTTTCAGAACCAAAAAGAAAATAATAAATGTCTGAATAGAGTAAAAAGTTATAGAGGTTTGAAGAAAAAAGACAATTTTTTGGAAAAAAGCATAAAATTCAAATATACATAAATTTTAGAAACATTTTTTTTGCAACTCGGAAAAAAATAGTGCCTAATTTTTCTAAATAGCATGTTCCGTCCTCGACATATTCCTGATTTCAAGTGTAAGACCCCGTCTGATATCGATATGGATTTGATATTTAAAATTGAAAATTTGGGTTCTTTTTCATAAGTTCAGTCAGAAATTTAATTATTCAAAAAGCCAAGAAGGTTTTGAAATTCTGTTATAACAAAAAATTCAGAGCTGAGTCATCTACGTTTTTCTAATAAAAACAAATTATATTTGGGTTTTTCTCGCAACGCATAAGAAAGCGGATACTAGAATCTTCATCCGAAATATTAACAATATCTGAAATTCTTTCGATGATTTGACACATAATCAGCGATATTAAAAAGAAAAATTCAGAGTGTCTTATTTAAATGACTCAGTTTCATTACTGAAGTGGCTTTCAACGAGAAATCCAATGTTTGACCTTTATTCGACCCTAAAGTTGACTTTCAAGGTCATTTTTAGGTTAACTTTGTGTTTTGAATGAAAACGCCTATTCTTGACATCAGGAATCGAAAGAGCGGAAAATTTTACGTCTAAAAACGTACAGAGATCACAGGTCATAGGATTTTGAATGACCTGCAGCAGACCTGCAAAATCATACCTAAAAAAGTCACGCCGTAGTAGCTGGGCTATGCTAAACTTAAGGAACACAAGATTGACTTTTAAATGACCTTGAAGTTGAAGTATAAGGTGAAATTGAAGGTCACCATTGAATTTCTCGTCAAAAGTTACTTAAAGAAAGACTTTGACCTGAGTAAATACAGAGCCGTCCCGTTAACGCAAGCCGGGTCTTGCTCAATTTCGAATGACCCTCAGCTGACCTGCAAAGTGACGCCTGACCTACGACCTTAGTACATATTTCAAACAGGACATTTCCCACTCTTTGGATTGCCTATGTCAAAAATAGGTTTCCCCATTTAAAAACACAAAGGTGACCTTGAAATTACTTTGAAGGTCACCAATGAATTTCTCTTTGAATGTTACTCCAAGCATGACCTTGACCGAAGAAAGTACACAGTCGTCCCGTCAACAAAAGCCAGGGGTCGCTTAAATTTTAATGACCTTCAGTTTAACTGC
The DNA here is from genome assembly GCF_010883055.1 of Belonocnema kinseyi. Classification (NCBI taxonomy): domain Eukaryota; kingdom Metazoa; phylum Arthropoda; class Insecta; order Hymenoptera; family Cynipidae; genus Belonocnema; species Belonocnema kinseyi. Next base: position 136,780,203 of record NC_046659.1, on the reverse strand, counting down.
AAGGTCACACCTGACCCATCACCTGAGTCAATATTTGATTATAAGATTTCCCGCTCTTTAGGTTGCTGATATAAAAAATAGGGGCTCCCATTTAAAGACACAAAGTGAACTTGAAATGAACTTGAAGATCAAGTTCAAGGTCAAATTGAAGATAACCTTTGGATTTCTCATTAAAAGTTACGCCAAGAATGACCTTGACCCATTTGAATAATATTTTATCTACACAGTGATTTAGGTGTTTCCAGACTTTTTAGACATCCTGTGTATGATCACCAGCAGGTTTTAAATATGTCTCATTAATTTATTTATCTGTAGCACTTACCGCATGGAAACAAAAACACAAGCCCAAGATGACTCTCTCGGTTCCAGTTCTACTCCCCCCCCCACTCTCCCAACCCTCCCTTATTAACTGAAGGTTTTGGTGGGACTGACGTTAGAACTACAATCTCCACCATATGACGATTTGATACTTAACTTTGACATGATTTCGACTCAGAAAATAAACTTATTGCATAAAGGTGTTAGCTGGGCGTATAATCTAAACAATGAATAATACAAACTACAAAATAGCCTCAGAAAGATTTGGAACTTTTAATGACAAAAGGCATGTACACGGAAAATCTAAAGGTCATGTTTCAGGCGACGAATGGAGACTGGGTGTTTGGAATGCTAGGGGAGTAAATAATCTCAAGGTAAAAGAATTGCGTGAAACTATGGACGTGAAGAAACTAGACTTTTTATGTGTGTCTGAAACAAAGAAAAAGGGATGTGAAACCAAAGACATAAAAAACGGCGTGTTGAAAGGCGGATTTGAAATATGGTCAGGAGTAGACTGTGAATCACATGGTAAACAAGGAGTAGGTCTCATTTTGAATGAAAGAACACAGCAGCATCTCGGACACCATGGCTTCGTGTCTCCCAGACTGCTGTGGGCTAGAATGAAAGTAGGAATCAGAAGACTCTTTATTATAGTATGCTACGCTCCGGTTGATAGTGATCCTAGAGAAGTGAAAGACGCCTTCTGCGACCCTTTAAATGACACAATAAACATCTGCGAACATGGGGAAAGAATAATTCTAATAGGAGACATGAACGGTTGGGTGGGCATCCAAAATCAGGATACAGAAAGAGTATTAAGTAATTTTGGGGATACAAGAACAAACTATAACGGAGATAAATTAGTTGGTCTATGCTTAGAAAGGGGTCTGTTTATTACAAATACTTGGTTTAGGCATAAAATGATCCACATGTACA
>NC_046659.1:136777805-136778849 GCF_010883055.1 Belonocnema kinseyi | reverse complement strand
GCACCACATTCTTTTAGAATTATCTCGTTACTTACTTTGTCCATTAGGGATTTCCCGCTTATTATGCGCATGAATCTCATGTCAATTGCGTTAATTTTACTTATTTAATATATTTTTACTTCTGATAAGGGGACCTGCTCTACCAATAACATTCTTACCTTTATTTATTCGTCTATCTAATTCCTCATCTATCCTAACGTCCCTAGTAAATAAGCTACCAAGGTATACGAACTTATCAACTTGTTCAATTCTCTCATCATTTAATAAAATATTGCATAGCGTTTTCTCACTCTTTCCTTCGAACACCATAGTTTCTTTTTTATTTGCGTTAATTTTGAGGCCCATGCTCTTCATGCTTGCATCTAGTTTATTCAACATTCTTTGTAGGTCTTCGATAGACTCTGCCATAACAACCTTATCATCTGACACAGACCTTTTCAATTGAGTTTTCCAAATCATTGTGTTCAACATCGCAGTTGTGGTGTCCTATAGCTTCATCTCCGAATTGTCTCCTAAAATAGTCTCTGAAAGCCTCCAGTATTCCATCTCCATCATATACCATTTCCCCCCTACTATTTCTCATGTTGACAATTTCTGTACTTTTGTTTCCTTTCATATTTTTATAAAGTAGTTTCCTGCTTCCTTCAAAGTCGTTTTGTATTATTATCTCTTCTTCTGCTCTAATTGTATCTTTAATTTCTTTAACGAATCGTTTAAGTATTCTGTTTTCGCGTCTATAATCATTTCTACGTCTACTTATTTCCTCATTGCTAAGACCTGCGATGTTCAAAGTTCTCTTGTACGCTTCTCTTTTTTCTTTTTGGGCAGCCTGAATTTCATCATTCCACACGCATCACCAGACATTCTTCCTACAACTGCGGTACCACACACTTCGATCGTGCATCTAACAAGGATATCCCGTAACATTGTCCAGGCACCCTTTAAATCTTTGTTTTTTATAAGGTCCTCCCATGTTGCCCTATCTATGCTTTCGATTATCTTATTTTGGAAATCTATTCGCACATCCGGTTTCTGTAGGTTCTC
>NC_046659.1:136752231-136777705 GCF_010883055.1 Belonocnema kinseyi | reverse complement strand
CAACCTGGGTCGGAGCAGTGTTGCGGAACGAACGTGTTATTTATTTAAATAGCACGAGAATTCTGGATCAATCTGAAAAATCTCTATCCCTTCCACACACTAGTCCTTTGCCCTGCCGAGTGAGTCACGCCTACCCCGAAAGAGAAATGGCTTAATGGTGTAATAATAATAATAACTTACCACCAAAGCAACCTTCAGCGCAAGTGCTTCCACAACTATGAATACAGTAGTTTGGATATTTGGCAATTCTTTCCTAAAAACGCACAATTTATTTTTATATTCACATTTGTCCTCTAAGATTTAAGTTTTTAATATGAAAAAATCAAAAGAAATATTTTTGTACACTTACAGGGCAGTTATCTGAGCAGAATTTCCGTTTCTTACGCTCACCACCATGAACATCCTCAAGAAGAACAGAAGTATTAATCAGGTGCATAGATATATAGTTATTGATTATTTTGTTAATTTTTAATTTATAATTAAGGAAGCAATTATGTTCAAATTTTATAAATAAAGAAAAATTTTTGCTTCATGTGTAAACCATTTTACATAATTATGTGTGGATTATCGTAACTAACATTGCTGAGGTTTATGACTTATGAATAATTGTGAAAAATGAAATTAATAAATATAAACTCACCTTAGAAGGAGCCGCAATTTCAAAGGACAGTAAAAATGCAATTGCTACAAAAATAAATATATTCTACTTGCTTTACTGTATTTTCTCTAGATTAAGATTTTTTTACGCCTTTTCTAGATATGATACATAAAAAAATGTGTTCTTAAGAAAATTCCAAAGGTCATATATTATAACTGAATTAGAAATTTATTCTTATTTTAAATGAAGAGAATTGAATTTAAAAAATAACTACAAGGAGCGATTTTTCAAATAAAAAATAATTATATTGTAATTTGAGTTTAAATATAACAAGTCAACCTAATTTTTTAAGGTAAACATGAACTTTGAGAAATTCATAGAATTCCAGGAGTTTATGAAATTCAAGAAATTCATGGAATACGAGACAGTCACGATTCCGAAGAATTCACGGAAATCAATATATTCAGGCAATTAAATGAATTAAAAAAATTTACGAAATTCATGGAATTCAAGAACTTCCCGATAGTCACAGTATTTATGGAATTTACGGAAATCATAGAGTGAAAGCAATTGATAAAACTCAAGAAATCAATGAAATTCATGTAATTAAATTAATTCACTGTATTTACGATATTCTGTGATTTTATTGAATTCCTTCAAAGCCGGAATTTCTAATTGACAGTAAAAAGAAAAATTTTCAACAAACATATTTAATTTTCCATAAAACAGACTAATTTATTTGCGCTTGATAATAGATTACCACTTGCAATTCTTGCAAGAAACCTTATCAAAAATATTTTTTTAGCGAAATTTATGACAGTCCTTTGTTATTACAAACTTTAACCAAACAATTTAATTCTGAAAAAAATAGAATAAATTTTCCAACAAATAGTTAATTTTTCAATACAAAGTTTACATATGTAACAAAGAATTAAATAGTTAAATTTAGAGTCCCTGAATAATTTTTTGACAAAATTAATTTTTTTTTAATCAGTGACTTGGATCATAGGTGAACCCCTTTTTAAAAAAATATTCGTTTGGCTAAAGTTTCATCATTAAAATTAAAAGTGTATTTTTTAGTACAAAATTTAACTATTTTATTTGATAAAAACTGCATGTATTATGAGGAAAATTCTTAATTTATTTTGTAAGAATTAATCTTCTTAGTTTAATATGCATGTTTTTGTTTGTATATTTAAGTCTTTTTTTTAGAAATTTATATATTTTGTAGATAATTAATGTTTTTACTTGTTATATTATAAATTTGAAGGGTTTTAAATTAAATTTAATATAAAAGCCAGATTATTTTTTAAAGAAGAGTTATACGTCTATTTTCGTGAAAAATCTCCTTTTTATAAATATCCTTATACAATGTATTCACGCAATGCAAGGAATTCAAAAAATTCATGGAATTTAAGGTATTACCGGAATTCACAGAATTCAAGAAATTAACGTTATTCGCAGTATTCGTAGAATTTACAGAAATCATGGAATTCAAGCAATTCATAAAACCGAACAGGATATTATTAAATTAAATTAATTAATAAGCAGCTGAGTATTTTAGTAATAACTCATAAATGTAATTTTTCAACAAAATCAGTAAGTATTTATTAAAATTTAATATCGTAGACTAACAATAAATATTATAAATATTAATAAGATTTATATCATGGATTTAATTGCAATTCCAACTGCTTAGTTGTAAATTTTGATTCAGAATTCTTCTTGTTTAAAATTAATACATAAATTCGAAAAAAATTTCACCACTTTTAATTATTTTTTTGTAAAAGTTTCATCATTTGGTTGATAATTTCATAGACTTAAAAATCTTTTAAAAAATTTAAAAAATGTGAACTGCGGGGGCCAAATTCGCGGGAGTAAAAAACCGTTGAAACAATTTTAATTGTTTTTTGTTTACATTTGTATTATTTGGTCGAAAATTTTCTTGGCTGAAAAATCTTTGAATTTGATATAAAAAAACATAATATTTATTATATCAAACAAAACAGATTTTTATTATAAATCTAATGCAGTTGAATAAATAAAAAAAATTCAATAAAACTGTTTAAGCCTTAATCTAAAAAGATTATTTTTCGACCAAACATTTGCATTTTTGTTCAAGAAAGATGAAATTTATCATTAAAAAGATAAATTTATGAACCAAAAAAAAAATTTTTTTAAATAGTAGAAATATTAATCTAAACAAAATTTCTAGTCACAAAAGAATAGAAATTTAAATTAAACTATTGAATTTTCAAGTCAAAATTTAGAATATTTTACCGAACAGGATGACTTTTTATCAAAACTATTTAATTTTTGAAACAGAATTATTAAATTTTTAACCCAATAATAAAATTTGTAACCAAGAAATAATTGTAATTGTTAAATTTTTTAATAAGTCGATAATATTAAAATTATTAATATTTATAATATTTAATAGTGATCTACAATATTAAATTTTAATGCATACTTTCTGACAATACTGTAAAATTAAATTGAAAACAAGATAAAAGTGTTCTGAATTTTATTCTTAAAAACATCAAAAGCGTGGAAAAGCATTCTATTTTTTACATTAGTGCAGGAATTTTCATTGTTAAGGGGCCATAAAAGTTATGAGAAAAGTTTTTAAATACAAAAAAATGGCGATTTTTTCAGCGATAGATTCAGAGATTATGAGGAGTATTTTTCATTGTTTTTTACTGAATGTTTGACTTGACAAAACAAAATTTAATAGTGGTAATAAATTTAAAAGAACTTCTGAAAAAATAGAAAAATTTTATTTTATGATTAATTTGGAACTATAAAAGATATTGAAGGATATTTATTCTTGTCCTAGTGTTAGAAAAACTTTTTTTGTTATTAACGGTGTATTATTATTTTGAATTAAAAAAATTAAATAATGCTTATATAAAAATGGTATAGCTAAATATTTAGTAAAAAAATTATTACCGCAACTTTTTATTAAGGAAAATTTAATTTTCAACCGGAAATTTAATAACAAAAGATGTTTTTTAACAAGAAAAACGAACTTAAAAACCATAGTTGCATTTTCGAAATAAATAGTTGAATTTTTAACTAAAGATTCAACCTTTAACAAAATAAAAGAACATTGAACTTTCACTAGAAATATTAATTTTCATCGAATTTTTTCAATATTTAATAACAAAAAAATTAGGTTTGAACTAACTTATTTAATTTTTAACGAAACAGTTGATTTTTAGCTAACGTCTTAATTTAAACTAAGTTAAGTTTAGTTAACTTAACTAAGTTAGGTTCAACTAAGTCCACTACTTATTTAAAACATGATGACTCATTTCTTTTATAAAGATTGTTTATTACGATGACAATCGTTTTTGAATGTTAATATTTTATGCGCTATTATTATTCTGCAGCGAAAAAAAGTTTCATCATTCAAAAGTGCAAAACAAGTGAATTAGATTCAAACAACTATTTATAACAATGGAAATTATTGTCTTGTAAATCTTGGCAACGAATTATTATTAATTTTAAGGAAATGACGACGAAATCAACACTTGCTTATTTTTCGGTCTGCGGGCCTAAAAAATTGACACTCTAAATCTTCTCTTAAATAAATAAAAGTTTTTTTTTATATTCAAAAAAAAATCACGTACTTAATAAAAATAAGAAGTTTACTCGTCCCTTCATGTTCAGAAATGGATGAAGTTTAACACAGCTTTTCTGCACTTGACTATCGAGACAATGAAAAAAGAGGTTACTCAAATTGTCACGTATGTATCAACGGGAAAAGAACATATCCCGGAAAATTTTTCTCGTGGTTTCGAAACACGAATGTCATTCAAAAAAAAAAGAAGAAACAAAAGATCAAAAAGAAAAATATTTAACTTCATTTTAATTGACATTCTTTTTTTTAAGAAACCTAGTAATAAATTGCAAGTATTGGTTTACTCATGTGTATGAGTGTTTAAAGTTATTACCAACACAGCAATTTGATTTTCGAACAAATGAAAAAATGCTTACAAAAGAGAAATACGTATCTACATGACATGTCATATTGTAACCTTTAAATGATTTTTTAAAAAGTTTACAATGTTTTCGTGACATTGCAAAAAAATCATGATTCCACTTCACTGATCCGAAATTCATAATTTTTTTGTTTCAATTTACTCAGGATTTGCTTACACTAGATTTATTTACATTCACTTTCGTTTAATGGAATTAGAAAAATCACAATTTAATCTCAAAATTCATTTTTTTTAAGTTGTAAGAATATATTTTTCTTCAGATTCCTTCAAAGAATTTAAATTATTTTCCAAAGATTCCAGATACGTCAAGTCGAAATTCTTACAAAAAATTCAATCTTAAACCACATAGTTGAATACTAAAAAAAATGTCAAGGAAAAATATAAGACATAATTGATATTTCAACCACAAAAGATTTCAAATTTAAATAAAAAATATTTGAATTCGCTCAAAAAATGCCATTTTCTATAACTGATGAATTTCCAAAAAATCTTGACACTTTGAACCAAAAGTTTAGTTTTAAATCAATTTTTAATCTTCTACCAAAAAAGGTAATTTTTAAAGAATTAAGGTCCCAGTAATCATGATGGGAATATTCTTTCTTTTTTTTACTTTGTGTGAATGTAATTTCTGTTGGCTATTATAATTTGACAAAAGTAATTATATTTTATCATTTAATATTATATAAACATATTTTTTAAAAATGCATTCAAACTGTAACCAAGTTTTACGACCACAAGGAAATATAACCTGAGTTCTTAAATTCTGAGTAAAATAAAAAATAAAATTTGCAAAAAAGAAGTGTATTATTTGCTATTATAAGTAGAAATAATCTAATTGATACAAAAGACAAATTTTTAACAAAATAGTTCAATCCTAACAGCAAAATTAAATTTGAAATAAAAAGTTGTTGTTTGAAGACACAATGATTAAATTTTGATTTTACACATAAATTGCTATCAAAATGTTTAAATAACCTAAATGTGTCCTAAAATTTATAAATATATAGAAATGATAGAAACAGTGTCATAATTTTTAAAAATATTTCAAGATATTTTAAAATGTTAAAAAATTAATTTTTTATGAAAAATATCATTCAAAATTCACCCGGGAATTTCGAAACAAAATTTTATTTACCTGATACTTTTCGAAAATCTTTAAAAGCTCAGTTTTTCTAAATCTTTTATAATCTATATTTGAAAAAAATTTTAATATATTCCAAACTTTAAATCAATTTTTAATCTATTAAAAAGTTCTGAATCTTTAAGATAACTTTTAGGGTTGATATAAGTTTTTCTCAGATACAATAAAAGTTTTTGTGAGTTTTTGAAATGCTTGAAAACCTTTTGGAAAATTTTCTAAAAATTAAATATTTTACATGAAAAATTGTTTTAAGTTTTAACACGAGTTTCAAGAAAATGTGGTGCATTACCTTAATTCCCTCCGAAATTCGTAAAAGGTACTTACAATGTAATTTTTTAAATGTAATTTTTATAATAGAATATTCATTTTCAATTTTCCCACAAATTTAAAGAAAATTTTCTGTTGTGCTCACTTCATGAGAATTTTGCTTTTTTCAAATATCATATAAATTTTCTTCTTTCAAGACGAACGCTTTCCTCTTAAAATAGAAACAAAAATGTGTATTTTCAATATTTTTCATTCTTATCTTTCTCTTTTAATGTCAATTTTATTTACAGGAAATAAGAGGGGCCAGAGAAATCTCAATTGATTTTTTCAGTTCCGATAAAAAACTGTTCGGCTTATGGATACGTCTCAAAGATGCGAAAAAAAAATCGAATACAATACTTTTATATACCAAATTAAAAAATATATATTATGGAAATAATGGAATTCAAGATATTCACAGAATTCAACGATTTGATAGTATTCTACGATTTGAAGGAATTTTGTGGATACTTCGAATTCCATGAATAATGGAGCTTGGCGCTTTACCTTGCTGAAGTGTGACGTGCAGTTTCTTGTGAATTTATTCCTCATTCAAAAATTTAATGTATTCCGTGAAGTGCTTGAATTCCATAAATTTTTTACTCATTTTTGAAATTTTTTGAAACTTCTAAATATTCTGCAAACTTATTCAAATTTATCTTAAAATAAAAAACAAATCTTACAAAAAGAAGATTGCAGTAAAATGTTAAACCTTTGCTTTTGCTTTTTGTTAATAATTTCCATTCTTTGAGATCTTAATTAAACTATTTTCATGAAACTAATTGTTTGAAGATTTATCAAAATTACCGTTAGTTTATCTTTTAAAAAATTATAAATCTTCTTTTAAAATATTAGATGTGTATAAAATTTGCCCCCCCCCCCCGTTTTTGTCAAATGTCTACGTTTTGAGACCCCCTGACTCCGATAAACAGGTTTTTACGAATTCGTCTGTCTGTCTGCCTGACTGTGTCTGTTTGTGCGTGCCTGTAGATTTTTAGTTTGTTATCACGACAACTTTCCAAAAAAATTTACATGAACAAATTGAATGTGCAAATGCAGTAATCAGGCATTATTCGAAAGAAATATTCGTTGTTTGCGATGAAAATTTTTTTTCATTAGGAAATTTGTGATAAAGTTGAGCAAAATTCATAATTAGTTGATTAATCTTATGATTTTTTAAAGGATTTTTAAGAACAAATGCATTTTAAGGGCATTTTTCGTAAAATAATCAGTTACTTTAATAGCAAATGCTATAATTAGCAAGTTTATGATAACTTTAGCAAAATTTATAATTTTTTAAAACAATTTTCTGATTTTTTAAAACAAATACATCAATCAGGAATTTATCGACAAAAAAAGACGTTTTTTTTATGACAACTTTTTAAATTAGGAACTTCATAAAAACTTTAGCAAAATTTATAATGTTTTGATCAATTAAAAAATTTTTCAAACAAATTTAATTTCAAAAAAGCATTAGTGGGGCATTTGTCGACGGGAAAATTCTGTTTTGTTTCGGTGTCAGACTTTCAATTTAGATGTTTATAATAAATTTGGCAAAATTTATAATTGTTTGATAAATTATATATTTTTTAAAACAAATTCAATAAGTAAATGCATTATTCGTAGTCATCTGTCGATGTACTAAATTTTTTGTTTGATATCCTAATTTAAAAAGTTGCCATAAGAAAAACGAATTTTTCTGTAGCCAAATGCCTGATTAATTTATTTGTCGATTAAATTTGTTTAAAGAAACCATAAAATTTATCAATTTACTATAAATGTTTCTGAAATTCTAATAAAGTTCTCAGCTGGAAAAAATAGCATTAAAACACCCAAGTTTTTCTGCTGGCAAATGCCCGAATAATGTATTTGTTAATTAAATTTGTTTTTGAAAAATCATACGATTAATAAACAAATTCCGAATTTTGCTCAAATTATCATAAAGTTGCTAATTTACAAAAATTTATATAAAAATAAAAATGAATTTTTCTGTCGAGAAATTCCTGATTACTGCATTTGTTCATTAAATTTGTTTATAATATAAAGAATTAGAATCTTCAGAGAAATTTTTTCAATATTATATATTTTCCATTCAAATTTCTTGCGATATAACTAGAAAAAACATATGACAATGGAAAATCATAGAAAACATTCTTTCAACAAATAATTTGTTTATAAAAATTGTTGTTGTTTAATATATAATATCAAAACATCTTAAGCTAATATTACTTTACGAAACTTAGAGATTTCAACACTTTTCCTGTTATTGACGAACACCAGGAACTTCAAAAAGATAAAACGGTTTTTTTTGTTATAATTGTTTAATTACAAAAAATTAAAAACCTAATTGAATGATCAAGCTTATTAATTAAAGTTTCGTGGGTCACTGAGGCAGGGATTTCATTTAGAAGTTAAAAAAAGGTAAGGCTTATGTTTTGAGTTTTTTAAAATTGAATTAATAATATAAATTGTAATAATATACATTTATGGAAATTATATACGAGTTGAGATACAAATTCGAGTGCGAAGCACGAGATACGTGATGAGAATGTATTCGTTAAAGCCGAAGGAGCTTTAACAAAAAAGAAGTCACTATCACAAAATTACTGTGGTCGATGTTTTGACTTTTACTTTTAAAAACCTGTGCACAAGTGTAAAGAATATACAAAGACCGAGTCCGAAGTGCGAGAACCAACAATCGCATACCCTAGGCGCCCTCAAACTGGCGAGCTAAGCGAGCCGCGCGTGCTGCGCGCTATGAGAATGCGCCCGCGAAGCGAGCGGATTTTTTATTTCGGAATAACTTAAAATGGCCTTAAATTAACCTTTTGAAAAGTATAGGCTAGGTCATTGATTAAAGATTGAAACCTTGAGATCCATATTATATTAACTTTTTATTATTATTTCTAGTTACAAGTTGCTACTTAGATATCTTCATTATGTTCCACGAAAAATTTACATTAGTTTGTAGATATACGAATTGCCATTCGTTTTTTTTTGTAAAATCTATAATATTCCTGGACTATAGTTATGTTACCCACTTTTATTTCTAGGGTTTCAACTCTTTCCAATTCAAAAATATCTTTCGTAATCTTGTGTAATTTTGCCCTTCTTTTATTTTTTTTATACAATCCAGAAAACCCCTTATCAGTATCCACTATTGCAACGATAAAAAGGTCGTGTGTAACTACAACAATTTGTTCATTGACTGGCATAAGCACAAGTTTAGCATCAGGATTTCTCAATCTAGCATCAGTATCGGGATCAAAAGTAAATTTTCCAAATCTAAATTTCCAATGCTCATTCGTCATACAAGAAATCCGAATATCATCCATTTCTGCAAGTGAATATTCATGACCAGGATGATGAGAAGGCAGAGTTGTTGGTTGATGCATAATTCTATCAGGATACGCCAGAAAAAGATCCAGATCATAAGGATACGTGAAAAGAGGTTTAACGGGAGGAGTATGCGCGAAAAGAGAATTCACGACAGGAACATTCACGGCGCGAGAAAATCTGGGTGTGGAACTCTCACCCGGATGATAGCCGGGAGGAGGATGATTCAGGTCAATAAGTGCCCTATTCGCTGATGATTCCAAATTAAAATCTGCAAAGAAAAATACGAAAAAATGTGATAAAAAAATACTTTTTTTGTTGTTTCAAAAGTCGCTATGTAATTTTTTTAATTTCACCCGCTGAAATAAAAATTGGTATCGTCGGGACGGAACTAATAGAAACCAATAAGAAAATCGAAAAATTTTTGTTTAGAAATCAAACCTTCAAAGAAATCTGAATTATCGTCAGAGCTAGTTACTGTCGATCAGTGTAGATATCATTCCACAATCTTTAAAAATAGAAGAAGAAAAACTATCGATAAAGTTAACTCTTCAAATAACAGATGAGTTAAATTAAATTTTTCTGAAAAAATATCTTCTCACTTTGCTCCATTGGGAATCCATTCAAAGATTTTTTTAGATTAGCCTAATTTAAAAACTCTATTTTTCGTCTTGTCAATAATGAGGTTAAGTATTTTCGGTTATTTAAAGAGTAAATTTGATCGATAGTTTTAAGTTATATTTTTAAAGATTGTAGAATGACATCTACTTCTGATGATAATACAGATTCCCTTAGAATTACTCGTATCATAAATGTCATATCTAGCTTGAGATAGCGTGTATTTCTGATAAAAATTTCTTCTTGTTATCTGTCTGATAGACCAGTTTTATTTTTTTTATCAATTAAAACAGATGAAATTTCTAAAAAAGCTGTCGATGAATATTTTTAAAAAACTTGTTTAATTTTTTTATTCAGCAATGAAAATTTATTTGAAAAAAAATTTGAAGATGCTATTTTGTGGGAATTCATCTAATTAATGCGAAAGTACACAGAATTAGTATGGTAAGAAAACTTCTCTTAACTACTGTCCAGCCGTATCAGATATCTAAAAAGTTTTTTACAATTTTTATATACAAGTTAATCAACAAAAGTTAGATTTTTAGTATAAATGATATATAGTAACTTCATATGGGAGTTTTTCAGTAGAAATATAAAGATTAGGCAATTTTTATATGACTTATAAAAAATAGAGACCACTCGTTAATTATTTAAACAAATTATATAAACAAATGCATAAATTTGTCATCTTCAAATAGATTTTTTTCGTTTTATTAACAAAAAGGACAATAAATATCATGCCTATAGCTGTTTTTTACCATTCTTCGATTTCGGACAATAAGTGTTATTTGTTTAAACAAAATTAATTAACCAATCCATAATATTATCATTTTTCAGTAAGAGGAATTAGTTTTTTTTAAATAAACTGCACATAAGTTGTAAATATAAATCTATATAAAAATAAATGTATAATAATATATCATAATAATAACAATATAATAAATACAAATAAATTTAAAATAGTAGTTTATGTTTATTTGCACAAATTAAATAAACAAATTCTTTCTTTTGCCATTTTTCAACATATAGAATCAGTTTTTCAGATAAATAAATCCCAAATATGTGGTTAGTAGCTCTCTATAGTCATTTTTTATAATAATACTAAATAATTAGTAATTGTTATAAAATATGATAAACAAGTTCATAATTTAGCCATGTTTTAGTAGATAATTTGAGTTTCCTAAACACAATCAATTAAATGTGTATATCCAATAGGCCTTTACTGTTAAATTTTGCTGTTAGACAGAAATTCATGATTTTTAAACAAATTTAATAAACAAATTTGACTAAAGCAGTTTTTTGATGAAAACACCATATTTTTTTCTATCAAACCGAATACAAATATAAAGCAAGGTCTCCAATTGAAATTGTATTATCTGGCAGGACATGTTTATTATTTTTCAAATAATTTATTTATAAAAATCAGTCGAAATAATGAACAATCTATAAAAATTTCTCAGTTCTTTTATATTTCTCAAAATAAAATTGTGTATCATAAGAGGGAGATCTTGCTTAAAATTATGGTCGATTACATAAAAGAAAAATAATATTTCCATTAAAAGCGGCCTTATTCGTTTTTATTAAATGTTTTTAAATTGTTTTTAAATGTTCTTAAATTGTTTTTAAATTGTTTTTATCAAATTTTATTAAATGCTCATTGGCCTTACGCATTTAAATGATTGTCATAAAGAAACTAAATTCATCTAGTAAAATATGGCCAAATTATGCTTTTGCGTATTAAATTTTTTAACGATAATTACTGATGGCTTAGTATTAATCAAAAATAAGTATAGAGATCAACCAGTAGGACACCAGGAATTCATTTCTGTAAAAAAAACGAAATCTACATGAAGAATAATAAATAAAAATTAATTTGTTTATTTCATTTGTTTAAACAAATAAAATTATTTTTTCATAACCATGTATTATATCAAGAGATAATTTTTCAAATACTCGAAGTTGATTAAAAAACGAAATCCTTTTGATAAAAAATGTCAATAATATGCATATTTTAATGATTTTTTATTTAAAAAGATAACACTAATTGTCTCTAATCAAAGAATCGCACAAAAACCTATACGCAAGATTTTTATTGTCCTTTCTGTTAGAAAAACGAAACAAATCTATTTGAAAATGATGAACTTATGCAGTTGCTAAAATAATTAATAAATTGTTTATATTTTTTTAAGACATATTGAAATTATTTTTTTCTTTAGATTTCAACTTAAAAACACACATCTTAAGTAGCTGATTGTCATTTTCACTGATTGAAAGTTAAAGTAATTTCATAATATTTTGTAGAAAAGCCATTTCACTTTTTGTTGAAAACTAATGTTTCAACTGCAAATGTAACTAGTCCATTTTATTGAAAATTAAAGTATTCTGTTGAATATCCATATATTAGAGTAACCAATGCAGTTTAATTTTGAAGAAAAGAAGACAATGTTTAAAAAAAGAGACTAATTAACAATTTTAAACAAGACCAATTTTAAAATGTCGTATATTTAACTTGAAAAAATGGCCAACAACATACAGTGAAACTCTTCTATAACACCGATTTTCGAGCTGGCAGTAGGTGGGAATTTACTCATTATAGCCCGTTCCTCTTTTGCTTTTTTTTCACGCCTGAGTGCTCGCCTGAGTGACAACCGCTGAGCGCGCGTACCTCGCGCAGATCCTGTTACACCTACCTGCGGCGCGGCATTAATTCTTGGAAAGGCTGTAGAAGGGAGGCCTATTGAACGGTTTCACTGTATTTAAATTTACGGTAAAATAAATTAGTTTTAAACTTTACTGACAAAAAATAGAAAATATTTTGCAGTAAAAAAAAAGAAGAAAAATTGCTATAATTTTTTCAATTTATAAGAAAAAAGCTTATTTTTCAACTCATACATATGAATTTTCAACATAAGATAACTATTTTTTTACAGAGCAGTTAGAATTTTGAGCTGAAATTATTAAATGTCTACAAAAGTATTACATGACTTCACACCAAATAGTTAAATGATAATTAAAATCCAGCAATATTCGACAGCAAATTAAATATTTAAATTTTTAGTTAAAAAATTTGTTTTCAGCAGAAAAACAGAATAAAGAATTTTTTACAAAATTTTTTATATTTCAACCAGAGGATGATTCCCACTGATAAAATGGATGTTTAACAAAAATTTTGAATTTCCAAACAAGAAGAGATAACAATGGAATTGGTAAATATAAAATTCAAAGTATTTTTGAACAAAAAATAAACGAATTTTAATAATAATAGGTAAATTTTCAACTTAACAGTACAGCTTTTAACAAAAAGGGATGAATTTTGAATCAAAATTCTAATTTGAAATTATAATTATTTATGAAAAAGTATTAAAATTTCATAGAAAGTAGTTGGCTTTTCTTTTGGGTTCTATTAATTTAACTGAAAAAAGAAAAGGTTTCATGAAATCAGGAACATAGGGATTCTCTTTTCAGATGCTTATATTTGAATTTTGTGCTTTTTTTCAAAACACTAAACTTTTTTTTTTGTAAATCTCTGTAACTTTTCGCCTAACAGAGATATTTATTATTTTAAATTTGATTCTAATAAACTTTCAAAGTTTCAAAAATTTCAAACAATTTTCAAAATTTTCCGGGAAATATCAAATGGTTTAAAATGAACAAAATGAGAGCGGTTTCTTTTAAAAGACGCATAATTGGTTTTCTTAATAAATTTATTTAAAATGAGAAAAAACTTCAATTTTGTTATCAGTATAGAAAATTGAATTAATACAAGGCTATAAAAGTGATGCGAAAAGTTTCAAATACAAGAATACTGGCGATTTTTGCAACAATTCATTAGAAGATTTTGTGTACAGTATCTGTTATTATTTTTAACTAAGTGTATAATTTTTTAAAGCAAGTATAAATTGTAGTAATAAATTTAGAAGAACTTTAGAAATACTAGAAAATTGTTACTTTTATGATTTATATTGGCATGTAAAAAATTCTCAGCGGTATTTATTATTTTCCTAGTATTACAAATAATTATCACCTTGTCCCATTAAGAGTCCGTTAACCTTATTTTCTGAAAATTTAATGGAAAAAAATTCCCTTCAAGTTTTAGCCAAATTGGTTGATATTAAGACGTGCAGCAAAGGCCCTGAAAATCCGATAAGATTAACATGGGCAAATTTTGGTTTTCGGAACAATGAGATTCAGGTTTCTGCATTTGAACTTAGTTTGCGGAAGATATTAATAATTCGTTACGGAGTCTCTAATCAATCATTTGTATTAAATTACTTAAAATTTGGATCCCCCCCCTCCCTTGTGGAACCCCAAAAATACCCCAAAAAAACTGAAATTGACATTTTTGACAAAAATTTACTCATAAATGCTCTGTTTTTCCCTTTTTTGACATAAATGATTTTTGTTTGTCAAGTGGAATGTTTTTAAGTATTTTTCAACTAATTAACAATGGTTTAAACAATTTATTTTTGTTTAAATAATTTTTTTCTATCACTCATTGAAAGGTAGATTTTTTATGTTCGATTGAACAATTGGACATTTTTAGGATTAAGTATCTTTGTTTCAATCATTTAGTATTTGTTTAAACTGTTAATTATTATTTAATTGTAAATTTTTCTTAAAAATAGGTGTAAATTTCTATTAAAAAAAATTAGTTAACTTTTCTGCTTATCATTAAATATCTACGTCATTTAGATACTAGTACCTTATTTTATAATAAATTTTCATTTGTTTAAACAAATTTTGTTCGTTTATATAACATTTTTCGAAAATAAATTTTGGATAATTCTGTTTTTTGCATTTATTCTGGTAATTTTTCATTTTTAGGAGGAAAATATTGTGTTTTAATTCCCAGTGACGTTCAAAAAATACAAAGATTTCTAATTCCTTTGAGAATACTAAGAGCTATTCTGTGGGATCAACATAAACAACAAAAAACTACTTTGAGCTTTCAGAGGACAAACGAGTGTGTCTATGGGGGCGATTTAAAGGAAAAAATTATAAAAGTAATTTCAGAACGACAAAATTGAATGTGATTTTTATAGAATGAAGTCTTACTAAAAAAAATAAACTTTTCATGACCAATGTAAAACATTTTATGAACAGAAAATTAGTTATTTAATTAAAGCATTTGCTTAACATCTAAATATTTAACAATAAGAGATATACTTAATTAAATTGAGACAAACATCAGATTTTTAAATCACAATTTCCAATAAAACGTTATATTAATATCTAGTAAATTTATAAAACAATACGATAATGGTTAAGACAAAAAATTTTGCTCTTTACGATAATAAATTACCACAATAATTGCAGAAAAACAGAAATTTCAAACATTTATTTTCAAAATAAATTGTTTAAACAGATAAAATTTATTTAAACAAATAAGAATTTATTACAAAATAAGTTACTAGTATCTAAATGGAGCCGATATTTAATAATGAGCAACAAAGCTAACTAGATTTTTTTTAAACTAGAGTGTTATACCTATTTTTAAGAAAAATTTACAATTAAATAATAATAAATTGTTCAAATGAATGCTAAATGCTTGAAACAAATATCATTATTCCTAAAAATGATTAATTGTCCAATCAAACATAAAAAATTGACCTTTCAATTAGTAAGTACAAAAAAACTATTTAAACAAGAATAAATTATTTAAACAATTGTTAATTAGTTGAAAAATACTTAAAACCATTCTATTTGACAAACAAAAATAATTTATGGCAAAAAAGGGGAAAAGGGAGCATTTATGTGTACATTTTTGGCAAAATATAAATTTCAGTTTTTTGGGGCTTTTTTGGGGCATTTTCGGGACTCCACAAGGGGGGGGGGGCATCAAAATTTAAAGTAATTTCATGGAAATGATTGACTAGAGACTCCCCACAAATTCCTAATATCTTCCGCAAGCTAAGTTTAAATCCAGATACCTAAAACCCATTTCTCCGAAAACCAAAATGTCCTCATGTTAATCTTATGGGATTTTCAGGGTCTTTGCGGCACGTCTTAATATTAACCGATTTGCTTGAAACTTGGAGGGATTTTTTTTTCCGGCAACCTCATAAAATGTTGGACGGGTCTATCCTCTATTCGAAAGTAGGTTGTTTGGACCTCCCTAGTGTACATCACTAGTTTAAAAATATTTCACAACAATTTTACAAGGCTTTTAAATGTTTCCTAAGATTTAAGGGATTTCAAACAGTTTAAAAAACATACACTACACCAGATTTCAAAGATTGTATAACATTTGGAAGATTTGAAAATATTTCACTAAGATTTCAAAGAATTTGATGATTTCAACGAATAAAAAAAATTCACAAATATTTCAAAAAATTTCACAAAGATTCTGAACATTTCATAAAGATAGCAAGGATTTCGAAGATTTAAAAATGGCGTTTACACCAGATTTAAAAATCTTCACAAAGAATTCGAATATTTCCAAAAATTGTAAAGCTTTCAAAAGATTTCAAATATTTCATGAATATTTCAAAGACGTTAAACAATCAAATTAGGTTTTAATAAATTTGAGAAGATTTTAAAGGTTGGAATTATTTGAAACTAACAAAAAAGGTTTTACAAGCAAATTTTAAACTAATCATTCACAAATACGTCATAAAAATTTTACAAAGATTTCAAGTACTTTAAAGATTGTAGAGATTTCAAACATTTTACAAAAATTTGGAACGACTTGATTTATGCAAAGTTTGTATTAAGTTCAGGGCACCCAGAATTTTTGTCCTAGCACTGTTACTTGTATTATTAAGCCGAATGTGAGGCGCAAACGAGGTGATTTAAAAAAAATGAAAAACCTATAGGTATTTTTGAATTTAATTCAATCCCAGTTTTGACCTTATTGAAACAGAATATTTTCCCGTTTTTACTTTTAATTTTGAATGTTTCAAAATCAAGTTATTAAGCACCATGCCGTTTCTCACAATTCTAAGAATTCTCACCATTTGGCATATAAGGAATCTTCAAACCCCTTCTCACAGCGTGATGTGCGTGTGATGCGTGTGTTATGTCACGACGGTTTACGAACTTGTCATCTTCGTATATTCGACTGTCACATATTTTTCGAGTGATTCATAATTTTTAGTATAGTCTTTAGCAAATTTCAGAATCCTCTCTTTCAAAATGTGAAAAAATTATTCCAATCTTTCTAATAATTGACATTATGGCCTTGCTTCAATTTGATATAGTGAATTTTAAATATCACATTTTCTTTTACAAGTTTTGTAAAACTTATATTAATTTTCCAAAGTAAATTTTTCATAGATTATTAATAAATGCTATACTACTTTTTAATATACATACCCGCTTTCCCTAAATCGTAAAAGATTATACTAAATTGTAATATCGTTTTTAACGTTTTTTGTAACTAAATTTCTATGGGTGTATATACTTTAAAAATAAAAATTCTAAATTTTTTTTTAAACTATACAGCTTTTAACGCTATTCAGCGAAAAAAATTTATGTATAGGTGGTCATAGAATCTGGGCACACATTTTATGTATCTGTAAAACTTACCACCAAAGCAGCCATAAGCGCAAAAGTTTTGACATTCATGAATACATTTTGGTGGATAACGGGTAGCTCTTGGCTAAAAGTACATAATTAAGTTTTATATTTGCGAATTTTATATGAGAATTAGGTTTTAAATATGGAAAAAAATGAATATTTTCTATACTCACACTGCATTGTTCCAAGCAGAATTTAAACCTGTTACGCTTATTGTCCTGATAATCGTTAAGGTAAACAGAATTATTAATTAGTTGCATGTAAGCAAGGATATAGTAAATATTTTTTATTTTATAATATTATAATTTATCACAAGAAAATTTATAAATATAAACTCACCCCAGGAGCGGAAATCGCAAACTGAAATAAAGTTGCAATTGCTATAAAAATAAAATATGGTACCTTAATTATTTTACATTATTATCTTTATATTATACATTTTCAAGACCTTTTCTAAAAAAACCTTTTCTAAGAAATTTCACTATGCTCTTTAAATTTTGAAATTGATTTTTATAAAATTAAATTGCATTTCAAAGAGAAATTTAGGGAAGTATTTTTCAAACAAAATTTCGTCAATTTGTAATCTAGGTACAAATATAACAATCAACCATAGTTTTTAAAGTAAAACGTAAATTTTAGGAAATTCATGGGATTAATTATTATACTAAACATGGTAAAATTACAGTTCCAGTCGAATAACAATTATCAAATAAAATGAAAAAACACATATTTAACCAAATAGTGAAACTTACAACGAAAGATATCAATTTTCAACTAAAATTGTGAATCCTAAAAAAAAGAAAACTTTAACGAAAAATGTAATAGTTAATATTTTAAGCAAGATGTTAGTTTAAAATAAAAACAGTTTAAATTTCAAATAAAAAATATTAGCTTGAAACAAAAACATTCGAATTTTTTACAAAATATTTGAATACGCAATAAAAAACATGATTTTTTTTACAAACTCTCAAACAAAAAATTCAATTCTCAAAAAAAAAATTTGTAGCAAACAGTTTATTTTTCCAATAGAAACGATACATTTTCAACCAAAAATTGAATTTTTAAATTTTGAGTCAAAATAATTTAATTTTCATAATTATAATTGAAATTTTTTCTCTTTCTTAAAAAATCTAACTATTTCATTTGGTTAAAAATGCATTTATTATGTAAAAAATACGTCACTTATTATGGAAAATTAATCTTCTTAGTTTGACGTTCCTCTTTTAGGTTGAATATTCAAGTTTTTTGTTTAGAAATTCATATATTTTGTTGCGAATTAGTATTTTGTACCTGGAATATAATAATTCTGAAGCGTTTTGAATTGAATTTAATATAAAATCCATTTTTTTAATTGAAATTATTCCCCTATTTTTATGCAAATTTTTTTGGTTTGCTCCTTTCCTCGAATTCACGGAATTCATCAAATTGATTGAATTATAGGAATTCATAAAATAGGAGAAAGTCACGTAATCGAAAGAATTCACGCAGAATTTCAATGAATTCACACAATTTAGGATACGAAATTCATGGATTTCGCGAAATTTTAAGAATGTTTGAATGACCAAAAAATTAGTTTTATCAAATTTGAACGCAACTAATTAATATTAACATGTGACCAAAAATGTATCTAAACGAATTTCTTTTTTACAAAATGGCGGATACAAAAATTTGTAAAAATCACTTGATAACAATTTCTTAGGTGTTAATTAGAATGCTACATCATTATAGAAAATACGAGGTTCTATAAGTATTTCATAAGACGCGAATTTGAATTGTTGAAAATTTTGACTGTCATAAAATACGAAATGTATTTTTTTTACAATAACGATGTATTTCAATTGACACCCGGTAAAGTTGTCATCGAGAAACAAAGAAATAATAAGTTTTAAAAAATGGTGGCGGCCATCCTGAATTTCTTTAGAATTAAGAATTTTAATTTTCATCACGTTCTTTTTAATAAATAAATTTTCCTCTTGTAAGAATTGGACGACATTTTGTTAATAATTGTAGAAATCGTAATTTTTGTTCAAATTTAGGGACTCGCCATTTTGTGAATTATTCTCGACGACACAAATTAAGTTTTTGATTTAAAAAATTTATTAATTCTGATCCAAAAATGGTATAACTAAATATTTAGTTTAAAAATTATTAATAGAATTTGAATCTAAAAAAGTTACTTTTCCACCATAAATTAAACATTAAGAGATATTTTTTGCTTTTTGTCAACTTAATTACTACATATTACTAACACTTTAACTATGCTTTTCTAATCACGAATATAATATGTAAGTTTTAGTTAACAAAATTAAATTTTTTTGAAAGAAAAACAAACTAAAAAAATGGTTCAGTCTAAAAAAATGTTCAATTATCAACTAAAATTGCGAATCTTTAAAGAAATAAAAGAAATTTAACTTTTAATATAAACATTATTTTTAAAGAATTGACTCAATATTTAGTGACAACAAAATTAGGTTAATCGTTAAACTTCCTGTTGCAAACATTAATTCTAAAAAAAATTATTCGAAGCAAAATCAACTGTTTTGTATATAAGATTAAAATTTTTTTATTTTGTAAAATCAATTTCTTGCTTCAAATGTTATATAGAGTCAATTGACTCATAACGACTGTTTTTTAAGAATGTTAATGGTTGTTGAATATCAAAATTTAAAAGCTATTATTATCTTTCAGCGAAAAAAAGGATTCTTGCAAAGATGAAGCATTTTCAAGGTAAAATTAAATGCATGATTGATCATTCTCTTACAGAGATATTTAAATTTATTTACCAGTTTTTATTAAAATAACAAATATTTTTTAGTTAAAATATCAACTATCCCACTTTTGGTTAAAAATTCATTTTTTATCAATGATTCATAAGGTTAGTTGAGAATGTAAGTAAGTACCTTATTAAAAGCTTCCTTTCTTTGATTAAAAAGTACCTATTTTAAATGAAAATGCAATCATAAAATTTTTAATTAATAAATCATAAACTTTTGTAGATTTTATTATCCACACAAATGTGAGCTTCCTTGTCACTGCCCTTCAAACCAAACTCAATTCTTAATTATATGTGTGAACTTGGAAACATCCCTTCCTTCCAGTTTTTCAAATTGACCAATCGGCATTGAGAAAAATCGACAATACTTTAGAGACTTCCGTCCCAATTATTAGAGCTTCATCATTATATTTCGAGATGTTGTAGAATCTAGAGTTTGTTTAAAATTTTTAAAAAACTATAATTTTTAGAATGTTTAAGGACTGTTTAATATCTTGCAAAATTGATCGATTTTTGGTTGCACACGAATTCCTTTCGCCGTATAGCCTTCGGGTGCCCCTCCGTTCCTTGACTGCTCTTCCCCCCCACCATGAGATACCCTTGCGCCTGACAGAGTTGCGTACTGCAGACAAACACTATAGTGTACACAGTACGCAAACACTTTACAGTTTACACTACCATTAGTAATCAGTGAAATGCATAATAATTTTTAAAGAAGATTTTTTAATAGGTCTTACGTTCGAAAATATTTATTCTTGTCCTGGAATC
The DNA here is from genome assembly GCF_010883055.1 of Belonocnema kinseyi. Classification (NCBI taxonomy): domain Eukaryota; kingdom Metazoa; phylum Arthropoda; class Insecta; order Hymenoptera; family Cynipidae; genus Belonocnema; species Belonocnema kinseyi. The sequence goes on along the minus strand of NC_046659.1, from coordinate 136,756,643 downwards.
AATTTTCATAAAATATATGTATTTTTATTAAAAATACAAATTAGACTGGCGAGTCATGTGATTTAGTCGAGGAAGAGAAATTAAAAAACCTAATTTTTATTTAAATTAAATTTCCTACTAAAAAGTATGCATTTTTATTCAAACGGAAGAATTTTCTAACAAAAAGGACGAATGTTCAAGAAAACAGTTGAATTTTCGAAGAGAAATTTTTTTTTATCAAAACAGTTGCAATTTTTAACAAATAGTGAAGTTTGGAAGCTAAAAGAAGAATGTTTATAAAATCGTTAAATTTTTAACAAAAAAAGAATAATTTTTTATCAGAACAGATGAGTTTTCAACAAAATAATTTAATTTTGAAATAAATAGCAGAATTTTTAATCCGAAAGATTAAATTTTTGTCGAAATTTGAATTTCCAACAAAAGAGTTGAACTTTTGATCAAGAAAGATTTTTCTTAAAGAAAAGAAAAAAAATATCTGCCAAATTGTTGATTCATCAAGCCAAAAAGTGAAACTTTTGATAAAAATGATGACTTTTAAACCGAAAAAGATAAATTTTCATCAAAAAGTTCATTGGTCAGCCAAATATTTCAAGTTTTAACCAAATCAATGAATGCTCAACCAAATTTTTTTTACCAAATTTTTTTAACAACAGCAAATATCTTTTTAGAATACATTTAAATGACAAAATGTTTGCATTTTCAAGTATGTAGTTGAATTTTCCAGCTAAAAGACAACATTTTCATAAAAAGCTTTAATTTTCAGAAAAATACTTAATGTTTAACCGAGAAAGATTAATGCTTAAATGAGAAGGACGATTTTTTTTTTTGAAGAAAGATTGAATTGTCAAAAAAAAGAGAAGATTTTTCGACAAAGATGAAGATAAAAAATGCTATCAAAATGATAAGTTTTTTTTTAACAACAAATTCAATTTTTAACTATATAGTTGAATTTGTAACATAATGCTTCAATTTTTTAACAAATTCTTAATTGTTCGAGTAAAAATTCCGATTTTTTGGAGATATTTGAATTTTTTATTTGAAAATTGATATTTTTTACAACAGAGTTCATTTTTAATTAAGAAAGATAAATTTTTAAGAAAAAAATACTTTTGTAACAGAAAATATGAATTTAATTTTTTCAGCAGAAAAAAAAACAAATTTTTTAGAAGATAATTAAATTTTCAAACAAAAAATAATAAATCAGTGGAGTTTTTTCCAAAGAGACGAAGTCCAAACAAATTATAAACCTTTTGAACAAAATAATTAAATCTTAAACACAAAAAAAATAAAAATTTTCAACGAATTATGTAAATTTCAAATCAAATAGTTGAAATTTTAAACCAAAAAGGATTAATTTTTAAACAAGAAAGAGGATTTTCTTGTCAAGAAAGATTGAATTTTCAACAACAAAAATTTGTTCTAAAGCGGAAAAAAACTCTATGAAACTGTTAAGTTTTTAACCAAAAAAAACGTATTTTCTATAATAAAGTTAAATTTTAAACTCATCAATTAAACTACCAAAAAAATTTTATTTATTTCAAAAAATCTAATTTTCAATAGAACAATCCAATTTTTAAATAAATATTTAAACTTTCAACTAAATACTTGATTCTTCCAGAAAAAATAAGATGAAAATTTTTCACAAAAAAGTTTATTTTTAATGAAGTAGTTGCAATTTCAACCGAATATTTGATTTTTAAATTTAAAAAAATTATTTTTTTAGAAGACAATTGAATTTTGAAAAAAAATCACAACACAGTCAAATATTGTCCAAAAAGACAGAGTCTCAACAAAATGCATAATGTTTCAAGAAAGCAGTTGAATTTTCGAAAAATGTTTTAATTTTAAACCCAATATTTTAATTTGGAAGCTAAAAGAAGAACTTTTATAAAATCTTAAAAAATTTAACAAAAAAGTACATTTTTAACGAAAAAAGATGAATTTTTGACCAAAAATTTGATTTTCATTCAAATAATTAAGTTTCAATCAAAGAAATTTAATTTTCAACTAAATAGAATTTTCAAGCAAAATATTAAATTTTCACTAAAATATGAATTTTGAAAGCAAACAGACGTTTTTCAGCAATAGTATAAAATTGTTAATCAAGCAAAATTTTTCTGAAGGAAAGAAAAAAATCTGCCAAATTGTTGAAAGCCAAAATGTCTAATTTGCTACAAATAGTATGCATTTTCTATCCAGAAGGACAAATGTTTAAGAAAAGAGTTGAATTTTCAACAAAATATTTTAGTTTTTCATAAAGTAAGTTCATTTTCAACCCAATATTTTATTTTTCAAGTAAAAAAAAAAACGAATTTTTTGGAAGACAACTCAATTTTAAAACTAAAAATGGCAAAGCAGTGGAATTTTTTCCCTAAAAGAAAGTCCCAACAAAATACATACACTTTGTACAAAATAATACAATTGTGAAAAAGAAAAAATTTTAACAAGTTACAAGAATTTTTGATGCAATAGTTGAAATTTTCAACAAAATTATCAATTTTTACCAAAACACATCAATTATAATCTGAAAAGCTTTATTAAAAAAAAATTTTATTTAAATGAGATTTAAAACAAATTTAAAATCCACAACATTTTTCTATTGCAGTCTGAAAAAATCAAAATTTTTCTAGAAAATATAAGAATTTTTTTTTTTACAAAATTAAAAAAGAGAATAAAAAGATAATTCAACCAACCAAATCCCTTTTCTTCTCTTTTATTAACTTTTTTATTTCTTTCATGTTCTTTATTCCTCTAAAAAACACCTTAAACAATTTCACTATGAGTGAGAGGGCAGCAGTGACTTTACTTTATTTTAGATTTTGAGGTTAAGTGTCAAGCGTAAAATCGCGATCTGCGCATGCGCCACTCTTATCTTTTGCCGGAAGCGTAAAAATCAGCCATTTTGCGTTCACTTTAAACACGTGAAAAAGCGCACTTTTTACGCAGATTTTGGGAAAAAATGATTTATTTGTATATTTAAAAAATTTATCACTTACTCAGTAAAATCAAAAACTTTACACTTCCCCTCATGTTAAAGGGTGAATAAAATATGACACAACTTTTCTGCATCTGAATATAAAGTCAGTTATAATAGAGATTACACACATTTTTCGTAATATTAAATATTAATACCCGGAAAATAAACATGTGAAGTAACATATTTTCGTGGTTTCTAATAGAATGAAGAATATGGAAATCGACAATATTTGTGTTTATTTTCATTGATATTATTTTTTTAGGTAGCGGAGTAATAAGCTGCAAATTGATTTTTAAATGACTGAAAAATATCTAAAAAAAATATGTACATATCTACATGACATTTTATAATAAAACGTTTTTACAATTTTCCTTATTAGTTTTCCTTATTAGATTTTTGCAAACACTAAATTTTCTTTTAAAGTTTAGATATGCTAAATTAAACTTTTCACAAAAAAGTAAATTTTCAAACAAATAGTTGAATTCTGAACTAAAAAATATAAATTTCAACGTAAAATGTAAAGTATGATTGATATTTTAACCAAAATTGCTTTACGGTATAACAAAAGTGTTAGTTTTTCATGGTTTAAAACACTAATTTTAGACAAAAACAGAAGATATAAGAGAAAAAATTATCATATTCACCTTTATTTTTATTGACATTCTTTTTTAGGAATCTAAGTTTTTAATTATTCTCTGCACGGTAAATAAATATTCAAAAAATAAGTAATATTTACCAAAGATGAATATTTATCTGCATGAATTTTCTTATTATAAAGTTTTTAGAAAATTTTTTAAGATGGAACACTGTTTTAAATATATTGCGAAAAACACGTAATGCATAATTAATAATTCAACAAGAAAATATTTTTATTTCAAATTAACAACAGTTGAACTTACCAAAAAATAGCTGTTTCGAGAACAGATTAATTCTCGACAAAATCATTAAATTTTTAACAGAAAAGTTGAGTTTTAAAACAAATATTAAATGTTTAACCATGAAAGGTAATTTTTCAAAAGTAGCGTAAAAATCCTAATAATCATAATGCCAATTTTCTCAATTTTTATTGAATCTGGATGAATGTCATTTCTATTGACTATCATACTATTCTAGAAGGCAGTGGGTTCTATCATTTAATAATATTGAAACATATTTTAAACAATACATTTAAATCTTAACTAAATTACACTATTAATGCGGCATTTTACCTTAGTTCTTTGCAAATAAAAAGACAATTTGTATTAAAAAAATCCAATGATATTTATTCCAACTAAAAGGAGTAGAATTTATAAAAAAGATAAATTTTTAACAAAATAGGCAAAGCGCAAAACAGAAAAGATTTCTTTTTGAAAGAAACAGTTTCAATTCGAACCAAAAATAATGAAATTTCGATCAAGACTATAAATTTAAAATGATTTAAGATGACTGAAACTGT
>NC_046659.1:136751077-136752131 GCF_010883055.1 Belonocnema kinseyi | reverse complement strand
AGGATGGACTAACCCCTTTCCCTAGCTTCTCGTGGGAACAACAATGACAACACCAAACATAGTTGTAGTAAGTGCGGTTCAAAACAACAGAACGCGCAGGGCAACGTCTGCGAAACCATGCTGAACTACTCCATAAAAGGGACAATGTAAGCGGGACGCCTACTCTACCACAGCTACAACAAGCCGGCAACAAAGAAAGAGAGGCGACACTAAGATTACCGCGGGCAGGCATCGAATAGATGAAGAGCGATGCTTTACGACCCGGAGAAACATCAACACCAAGGTTTCTCTCAAGCCTAAAGATCTGGCTGAAATGGATGACGAGCTTCGTGGACATTTTTCCGGTGAATCCGACCTCTGGGCTATCAATTATTGTGTGTATAATGCAGCGAGAGCTTTGGCCGATGCGAAACGCAAAACAAAACCAACGGCTGACCTTAAGACCAAAAGACGAATGCATCAACCTTCCATAAAGATAAGCTGGGCAAGACAGTACGCGTCCCGCATTCAATGTGTGATTAACTACATCACATCTGACCCATCTCGACTCTTCCAAGACCCTCCAGTTATTGTCGAACACCCACCCAAACCAAAGGAGGTCGAAGTATTTTGGAGAGAAGTCTACGAAGTTCAGCATAGACTGGACGAAGACTCAGAAAATATAAATAACTTCAAGGAGTTATGTGTTACCCTCATAACACCTGATAAAGAATGCCCACCCATCACTACCGAGGAGGTGAAAAAAGTATTAAGAGGGATGAAGAAATATTCCGCAGCGGGACCAGATTGTATCAAAACCTTCTGGTGCAAGAAGTTTTCTTCAACCCATCAGCATTTAGCCCGTATTTTCATCTCATATTTGAAGTCGGAAGAGCAGATTTCAGAGTGTTTGGTGGAAGGGCGCACAATACTCCTGCCGAAAATAGGCAACTTAGCTGACGCAAAGAACTATAGGCCAATAACTTGTCTGAACACGCTTTATAGGATATTCACAGCTATCCTAAATGATAGGATTGTTCGGGCAATTGAACCTGTGTGGCAAGAAATGTATGAA
>NC_046659.1:136745439-136750977 GCF_010883055.1 Belonocnema kinseyi | reverse complement strand
TAAAATTTTTAAACAAAACGTTAAATTTTTAATCAAAAGGCTGAATTGTATAAGAAAAAGAGGCATTTTTAATCAAATACATGAACTTTGCACACAAGAAGTATATTTTCCACGAAGTGTAATTTTCTTGTATTTAAAGAAATTAATTTTTAAACAAAGCCAAAAAAAAAGAATTCTACAAAATTTTTAAATTTTCAGAAAACAAATTTTGTCAACTAAATTGATAAATCATCAACCAAAAGAGAACTAAATTTTTAACAAATCAGTTATACTTTCAACCCGAAAAATTGAAAAAAATAGTTAAAATTCTTTGAAATTGCTTTAAATTATTGAAAATATTTGAAAATTCCTTGAAATGTTTTAAAAGAGCCTAAAATATTTAAAATTCTTTAAAACCTCTTGAAATTTTACAAAGCTCTTGAAAATTCCTTGCAATTTTAAAAATACCCTAAAATATTTTAAATCCTTTAAAATCTCATTTTAAATTATTGAAATCATTTGAAAACTCCTTGGAATCTAGTAAAATATCGTAAGATGTATCAAATCCTTTATAATCTCATATTAAATTACTGTAATCAATGAAAAATTCCTTGGAACCTTTTAAAATGCTCTCAAATATTTCGAAACCTTCAAAATCTTTTGAAAAATATTGACATTTTTTAAAGATTTTTAATATGCTTTGGAATTTTTTTAACCACCTTGCTATAATTATTAAAATTCTTTAAAATTCCTTTAATTTATAAAAATGAATTAAAAATTCAGTAAAATCTTTTTAAACATCCTCAAATATTCAAAATCCTTTAAAATATTTTGAAATCTCTTGAAAATTCCTTGAAAATTTAAAAATACCCTAAAATATTTCAAATCTTTTACAATATCATACTACATTATTGAAATAAATAAAAAATTCCTTGCAATCTATTAAAATATCATAAAATATATTGAATCTTTCAAAATCTCATATTAAATCACCGTAATGAATTGAAAATTCCTTGGAACATTTTAAAATACTCTCCAATATTACAATACCTTCAAAATATTTTGAGATACCTTGACCTTTTTTTTAAAGATTTTTAAACTACTTCTTTTAAATTCTTTGAAATCCCTTAAAATTAGAAAAATAGGATGAAAATTCCTTGACATCTTTTAAAACATCCTTAAATATTTAAAATGCTTATAAATCTGTAGAAATCTCTTGAAACTTTTTAAAGCTCTTGAAAATTCCTTGAAATTTTAAAAATACCCTGAAATATTTCGAATCCTTTAACATCTAATATTAAATTGCTGTAATCAATTAAAAATTCTTTGTAACCTTTTTAAATACTCTCAAGTATTTCGAAACCTTCAAAATGTTTTCAAACACCTAGACACCTTTTAAAGATTTCTAAAGTACTTTGGAATTTTTTTGAATAACTCTGTTAAAATTCTTTGAAATTCCTTGAAATTATAAAAATAAATTCAAAATTACTCGACATCTTTTAAAACATTCACAAATATTTAAAATCCTTACAAATCTTTAAAAATTTCTTGGAAATATTTAAAGCTCATAAAAACTCCTTGAAAATTTGAAAATTCCCTGAAATATTTCAAATCCTTCAAAATATCATATTAATTTACTTTAATTAATGACAATTCCTTGGAATCTTTAAAATTCGCACAAATTTTTCAAATCCTTCAAAACCTTTTGAAATGCCTAGGACTATTTTTTAGGATTTCTTAATTACTTTCGAATTAAAAAAAAGCCTTCTAAAAATTTCTTAATTCTTTGAAATTTCTGTAAATTATAAAAATAAATTGAAAATTCGTTGACATGTTTTAAAACATCCTCAAATATTTAAAATCTTTGAAAATCTTTTGCAATCTCTTGAAATATTGTAAAGCTTCAGATTGAAATTTAAAAAAGAGAAAAGTTTCAAAACGTTAAATATTGAAATGTTTGTAGATTAGAGTTTTGAAAATGAAACAAATAAAAATTCCTAACTTTCGAAATTTTATTTTCAAACATTTTCAACTACGAAATAGGAATAATTTTCAACTCGATGGGATTCTAGTCTTCAATTTTAGAATTGCAAACTTGGAAGTTTAATTATAAAAAATTAATAATTATAAATAAATTAAATGCGTTCAAAATTTAAATGTATGTTTTTCAATTGGACAATGTCTGAATGAAATTATTTCAGACTGAGATTTAGAAAACAGAAAAATTTTAAAACATAAAAAATTTAACTGTTTGTAGACTAGTAAAACTATTAAATTAAAGTTTTAATAGAAATTACTCGAGTTAAAGTTTAACTATTTCTAAAACGATTTTTGTATATAATTATAAAATTATATGTATATTTTTGTAGAGCATTGTTAAATTTTCAAGGAATTTTCAAGAGATTTTAAAAGCTTTTAAAGGATTTCATATATTTTACGATATTTTAATAGATTTAAATGAATTTTTAAGCGATTTTAATACTTTAGTATGACATTTGACAGGATTTAAAATATTTCATGGTATTTTTAAAATTTTAAGATATTTTCAAGAGCTTAAAAAAATTTCAAGAGATTTCAAAAGATTTGTTAGGATTTTAAATATTTGAGGAAGTTTTAAAAGATGCCAAGGAATTTTTAATTGATTACAGTAATTTAATATGAGATTTTAAAGGATTTGATATATTTTAGAATATTTTAATAGATTTAAAAGAATTTTTAAATGGTTTTAATAATTAAGTATGTGATTTTAAAGGATTTGAAATATTTCATGCTTTTTTTTAATTTCAAGATATTGTCAAATGCTTTAAAAAATGTTAAGAGATTTCAGAAGATTTGTAAGGATTTTACAAATTTGAGAAAGTTTTCAAAAGATGCCAAGGAATTTTCAATTGATTACAGCAATTTAATATGAGATTTTAAAGGATTTGATATATTTTAGGATATTTTAATAGATTTAAATGAATTTTTAAATGATTTTAATAATTTAGTATGAGATTTTACAGGATTTGAAATATCTCATGTTTTTTTTTTAAATTTCAAGATATTTGCAAGAGCTTTAAAAAAATTAAGAGGTTTAAAAAGATTTGTAAGGATTTTAAATATTTGAGGAAGTTTTAAAAGATGCCAAGGAATTTTCAATTGATTACAGCAATTTAATATAAGATTTTAAAGGATATGAAATATTTCAGGGTATTTTTAAAATTTCAAGGAATTTTCAAGAGCTCTAAAAAATCTTCAAGAGATTTCTACAGATTTTAAAGCATTTTAAATATTTGAGTATGTTTTAAAAGATGTCAAGGAATTTTCATCATGTTTTTCTAATTTTAAGGAATTTCAAAGAATTTTAAAGAAGTAGTTTAAAAATCTTTTTTAAAAAAAGGTCAAGGTATCTCAAAATATTTTGAAGGTATTGCAATATTTGAAAGTATTTTAAAATGTTCCAAGGTATTTTCAATTGCCTACGGTGATTTAGTATGACATTTTGAAAGATTTAATATATTTTATCATATTTTAATAGATATCAAGGAATTTTTAATTGATTTCAATAATGTAGTATGATATTGTAAAATATTTGAAATATTTTAGGGTATTTTTAAATTTTCAAGGAATTTTCAAGAGATTTAAAAATATTTTAAAGGATTGTAAATATTTTCGGATGTTTAAAAACATTTCACTGAATTTTTAATTCATTTTTATAAATTAAAGGAATTTCAAAGAATTTTAATGATTATAGCAATGATGTTTAAAAAAACTACAAAGTATATTAAAAATCTTTAAAAGACGTCAAGATTTTTCAAAAGATTTTGAAGGTTTTGAAATATTTAAGAGTATTTTCAAAGGTTCCAAGGAATTTTTAATTGATTGCAGTAATTTAATATGAGATTTTACAGGATTTAAAATATTTTGGGGTATTTTTTAAATTGCCAGGAGTTTTCAAGAGCTTTGCAAAATTTCAAGAAATTTTAAAATTTGCTTCCTGAAAATTTAACTATTTTGTGGAATTTTTTTTGGTTTTGTTTAAAAATTAATTTTTTTTTAACTACAAGAAAATTATACTTTATGGAAAATAAATTTCTTTTGTGCAAAGTTCATGTATTTGATTAAAAATGCCCTTTTTTCTTATACAATTCAGCCTTTTGGATACAAATTTAACTTTTTGTTTAAAAATTTAAATATTTTGTTTAACACAAGTTTAACACATTTTTTTGCAGAAAACTAATTGTTTTAGTTGAAAATTTAACTGTTTTTATTAAAAGTTACTCAAGTATTAATTAAAATTATTTTTATATTTTATAATTATGTTATAACATTAATAATATGTATAATAGTAATAATATTCATACTATATACGCCTGAAAAAACATAACCTCAAAATTGACACATGCATGAAATGAAGAATCACGCGAAACATTAAATTCGCCAATTTCTTCCATTTCTTTCAAAGAGGGATCGAGATATAAATAGAAGACCACCGAAGTCTTCCGAAGCTTTTTAAGGATTTTAAATATTTGAGTATGTTTTGAAAGATCTCAAGGAATTTTCAACTTATTTTTAAAATTTAAAGGAATTTCAAAGAATTTTAACAACTTTAGCAGGGCTATTTAAAAAAATTCCAAAGTACTTTAGAAACCTTTAAAAGATGTCAAGGTTTTTCAAAATATTGTGAAGGTTTAGAAATATTTTAGAGTATTTTAAAACGTTCCAAGGAATTTTCAATTTTTGACAGTAATTTAATATGAGATTTTAAAGGATTTGATATATATTAGGATATTTTAATAGATTCACAGGCATTTTCATTTGATTTCAATAATTCAGTATGAGATTTTAAATGATTTGAAATCTTTTAAGGTATTTTTAAACTTGTAAGGATTTTCCAAGAGATTTCAAAAATTTTAATCGGTTTTAAAGGATTCAAACATTTTCAGGATATTTTAAAACATTCCAACGAATTTTCAATTAATTTCAATAATTTCGAGCGATTTGAAAGAATTTTAACGTTTTTTTCTCATATTATTTTTTGGTTGATGATTCATCAATTAGTTGAATAAATTTGTTTTCTGAAAATGTAACTATTTTGTAGAAAATTTATTTTCTTTTTGGTTAAAAATTAATATTTTTTTAACCACAAATTTAATTATTCTATGTTTAAATGAAAAGTGATCTTTTTTTATTAAAATTTTTTTGTATTTTATTGAATACTCTTCTTTTTTGGTAGAATATTAATATTTGTTGTCGAAAATTTAACTATGATTAGATATTAATTTTTTGTTCGGAAAATTTGTCTTCATGGAAATAAATTTCTTTTGTGAAAAGTTCATGTATTTTATTAGAAATGCCTTTTTTAATATAGAATTTAGCTTTTTGGATGAAAATGTAATTTTTTTATTTAAAATTTTACTATTATGTTGAAAACAATTTAAAAAATATTTTTTGTTCAGTTATATATTTGATTCAAAATTTTGTTGTTGGAGAAAACTAATTATTTTAGTTGAAAGTTTAAATATTTCTATTAAAAGTTAGTCAACTATTCATCAATATGAATATAATATTTTATAATTA
>NC_046659.1:136727027-136745339 GCF_010883055.1 Belonocnema kinseyi | reverse complement strand
AATTATAGAAACATTGTGAATATTTTTGAAAATATTTTAAAATATTTTAAACTGTTTAAAAATTAATGTTTAATTGTTGTTAATTATAAAAATTAAATTCCTCAAATTGCGTGAATTTCATGAATAAAGTGTGTCCCTGGAATTCCGTGAATTCCAATAATTTTGTGAATTGCATTAACTACGTAAATTTAAAGATTACCGTCATTTAAAAATATTTTGAGATCAGTCAAAATTGATTTTAAAAAACAAAACAAAATCATTCAAAATTTACCCAGGATTTACCCATTTCGAAGCTACATTAAAAAAATTTTTATAAATATTTCCGAACTTATTATCCAGTTAATTCTTTGAATTTCGGGGAATCCTTTAATTCCGTGAATTCCTTTAATTCCATAAATTCCGCAAATTCGGTGAATTGTTTAAATCCTATGCCTTCTTTTAATTACGTGAACTTCATAAACGTAATTAATTCCGGGATTGCCTTGAATTCAATAGATTCCGTAAATTCTAAAAAAATCCTGAGTGTCTTGAATCCCGCGAATTCGTAAATTTTATAAATTTTTTGAATTCTATTAATTTTCTAAGTTCATTGAATTCACTGAATTCCTTGAATTTAATGAATTCTGCGAATTCCGTGACATCTATGAATTCCTTAAATTCTATGAACTTTTTTAATTCCTTGAATTTTATGAATGTCATAAATTCCGTAAATGCTTTGAATTCAATCAATTTGGTGAGTTCCTTAAATTCAAAGAGTTCTGGAAACTCCGTGACTTCCGTGAATCTCTTGAATTTAGCGAATTCCATACATTTCGTGATTTTCTTTATTTCCACGATTTCCATGAACGTCATAAATTCCGTGAATTCCGTAAATTTCATGATCAAAGAATCTAAAATGCATCAAACAAAAAATTATCTGCAAAGTGCTACAACTAGTATGGTAATATCCCATTTCAAAAATTTATAAATAAACTTCATTTAAAATTACAAACATATTGATATACAGGGTGTCTAAAAAGTCCCGGGACGGTTAAATATTTCCTCAGGTAAAATATTTTTAAAAAAGTGAAGGTCATTCCTAAACTAAATTTCAACGAGGAATTCAATGGTGACCTTCATTTTGATATTGAAGTTGATCTTCATGGCTTTTTGAAGGTAAACTTTGTTTTTTAAAATGGAAACCTCCTTTTTACATCTTCAATAGATAGAGCGGAAAATTATACCTTTAGATACGTAAATTTCAATAAAAAATTCAATTGTGACCTTTATTTTGACATTGAATTTGACCTCCATTGCTTTTTCAAGGTCAAATTTGTTTTTTCAAATAGAAACCCCTTTTTCACATCTGCAATAAATAGACCAGTAAATCCTACGTTCAGGTACGTACCCATCTCATAGGTCAAGTGTTACGTTCAAGGTCAGTTAGAGGTTATTTGAAATTAACAAAGGTTTCCAAGAGGTCAGTGTAATTCCTGAAGTAAATTTCAACGACGCATTCAATGGTGACATTTATTTTGACCTGAGATTTGAGCTTCATGGCTTTTTGAAGGTCTACTTTGTTTTTTTAAATCAAAAACCCCTTTTTTACACCTGCAATCGATAGAACGGAAAATTCTACGCTTAAGTACGTACTCAAGTCTTAGGTCAATTCTAACGGTCAAGGTCAGATAGAGGTTATTTGAAATTAACAATGTTTTCCGAGAGGTCAGTGTGATTTCTGAACTAAATTTCAACGAGTAATTCATTGGTGAGCTCTGTATTGATCTCGGTTACAGCATTTTAAATTTTGTAAATACTTACTATCTTTCGCTAAAAGATTATTATGAGGGAGCTAAGCTTTTGGAACGAGAGAGGGTATCTGTGTTAATGATGCGTGGTTGTGAAGATTGAGTTCGATCTTATGATCAAGTTCGTTTGCTTTTTAATCGCACTTTTCGTAATGGAGAAGGGTTACATCCTGTTTCAAAATCAACAATTGAAAGTACTGTAAGGCGCTTTATGAATCATGGATCAATCAAGGACCTTTACAGAACTGGTCGACACAAATCCTGATTGGATGTTGGAGAGTCATACACAATATCCACAAAAGATTAATGTTTGGGCCGGTATCTTGAATGATACATTGATAGGCCCTTTCTTCATCGATGGTAATCTCAATGTCCGTGTATATGAAGAGCTTCTCAGAAACCAAATTGCACCAAGAATAAGGGATACTACAGGCGATAATTTTCAAAATATTTGGTTTCAGCAGCACGGAGCAGCGGCTCATTATGGCAGTGAGGTTCAAGCATATTTGGATAATCAGTTCCCTCAAAGGTGTATTGGAAGAAGGGGTGAAATCGAGTGGCCTGCTAGATCTCCTGATCTGGCGCCTCTTGATTATTTTCTTTGGAGTTATTTAAAGAGCAATGTATTCTCAACAAAACCGCAAAGCTTAGACGAATTTCAGAATCGGATTCTGCAACAGGCTACTTTAATTGATAGGGAGATGATTTGTAATGATGTAACTCATTTTTACAATCGCATAGCTTTTTGTCAAGAAGCACAAGGTTTTCAGTTCGAACATCTTCACTGAAGCGTGAGAGGCAAGGGGACTCACGCTAATCAAGCACCCCAAAGGGAACATAATTTACTACATCCACGTCATTGTTCCTGGGTAATGCTAAGCGTACACGTAAACTGCTTGGAAAAAACCTTCAAAAAACCTTGAAGATCATTACCAAGATCAATACAGAGCTCACTAATGAACTTCTCGTTGAAATTTACTTCAGGAATGGGACTGACCTCTTGGAAAACTTTGTTAATTTCAAATAACCTCTAACTGACCTTAAAAGTTACAATTGACCTGTGACTTGGGTACGTACCTGAATGTAGAATTTTTCGCTCTATCGATTGCAGATGCAAAAAAGGGAGTTTCCATTAAATAAAACAAAGTTGACCTTCAAAAAACCATGAAGGTCAACTGTAATTTCAAAATTATGATTTCACTTTTTATAAGAAATTCCAAAATATAAAACTGTTTCTTGAGTAACCGGAGACGCTATATTAAAAACTGTTTGAGACACTCGTAAAGAATTCTGAAGATTCTTCGTTAAGTTATTGTGTCCACTGAAGTAAAATCAAAAATTAGAATTATTCCATAAACCAAAATGTACTTGCACAAAGCAGCCACTGCAGCTTGTTACAATAACGAAGGTTATCACGCGGATTATAACGTAAGCCATCCCTCGTACAATACCGTGTTAATCTATAGGTGTTGAACTATCGACAGTATAGCACCATGGGCGTTTACGATGTCAGAGCATTAGTAGCCGATTATCTACACAAACTAAGGTTGTACCTCAATCCATGAACTATGCAACGAGTTGTCATTAAAGTTCGCTTTGTGTTCAGAAATCCAAGTAAATCAGCAAGTCTGGCGATAGCTTGAGGCCAGGAGGCTATGAATATTTATCGAGTCATCTGATGAGCTTCCTTGCTATCCAGTACAGGTTTCTTATGACACAGTATTACCTGCATTAGTGATGCATAACGAACATTTAAAACTTTCCAAAATTTTGTCAGATGAAATTAAAACCTCGAGCACAGCACTTATCACATCGAGTCGAAAGATCACGTACTCGAGATGATCGTCTCGTCTCCCTCAGATTTTTTCATTACGAATTCTTGATTCTAATTATATTCTAGTTTCATCTAATCATGTTTCAAGCAAATGCCCCAAGCAGGACCCAGGCTTTTGAAAAACTAGGCCCTAGCCTAATGATCGAACCTGGGCCGAGCTTTCACGAAATGCTAAATCTGGCCAGGGCCATGCTTGATCGCCCAGCTTGGTCCAGGATTAGTCCAAGCCTTGCCATAGGTCATGTTCGGTTTCTTGCCATTCTTTATTTTCCTAATTAAAAGTAGAAATTACACAAAATTATTTTATTTTAATTGAAGTTGACTAGTGAACTTACGAAGGTTTAAAATTTCAAACATTTTCACCAAGTTAATTCGAATTTCCAAATTGTGGTATTTAATTCATTACCTCGCTAGCTTCTGATTATTCTTCATTATTTGCATCACTAAAATATTAATATAAAAATTTCTTGATTTACGTCCGTCATATTTATTATACAATTTAAAGTTTTAAAAATCATTACGTAAATGAACAACGTATTTCCGCTTTATCATTCGCCCAAACATTTCTCTCAATTTGAGGTTAGAATTCATGTGCAATCTTAATGTGAAAATACTATTTATAATTAATAGAATATCTCACTTGCATTTCACCGCCTAAGTATAGGACACTGCCGCCTGCTTGCTCGTTGCCTCTGGACTTTTACAGTGTTTTTTATTTGAGGCATTTTTCGAAATTTAATTTCTATGGTTCCCACTTACTAAAATTTGAAGCTTAAAACTTAAAATTAATAAGTAAAGGAAGATAATGGTAGAACGCTATCTGTCATCCATTTGAGGAACTTTCACACTAGCCGGGCCCAAGCTCGAGCCATTGCAAAAATTTAAGATAGGCCCAGGTTAGGGGCCCCCAGCCCGGCCCAAGTCTGGCACCGGGAAGATAATTGGCTATTTCTGCACGGGAATTATCGATGTGCACTCTATTTTATTCAGTTCTAAGTAATTTTTAGTTTCTAAAAATGTTTTGATGGTTATTGCTAGTAGAATTAGACAGGGAGTCCGTGAACTGCATTTTCAAAATATCTTGATTTCTCCTTGACTAGTTTTTATTTTCCTTAATCATTAATATTTAAACAACACCATTTTAATCTTGTAACAATTTTAACATAGAATCTCCAATAAACGCTATAAAATATTATTTCGGATTCAAATTTATTCATTTATTTAAAACAAAAATGTCTTTTCTACTATAGAAGATGGCTTTTTAACAAAATACTTAAATTTTCAACCTTGAGAGATAAATTTTAAAAAAAGTGCTATAGTTTGAAAAAAAAAGATAAAATTTAGAAAGAAAAAAGAATTTTAAAACCAAGAAGACGAATTTTTTCACAAATAAAGATTTTTCACTCAAGAAAGAACTAAAATTTTACTTACATTCTTGAACCTTCAAACCAAAAGACAAATTTTCTAAACATGAATTGAATTTTCATGCAACAGATATGATTTTTAATTTTAAAAAAATATTTTCCACGAAACTGACCAACAAAGGAGAATTTTTAACTAATGAAGATCGATTCTTTAAAAAATGGAAAAGTTATATTTTTAGTTAAAAAGTTAATTTTAAACCAAAAAAAAGCTTCTTCATTAAAAAGTTAAATTTTCGATCAACAAATTTACTTTTACCCAAGTAGTAGCATTTCTAATTGAAAAATATTATTTTTAACAAAATAGTTAAACTTTAGACAAGAAAGATAAAATTTCATCTAAAAATATGAATCTTAAAAAATTATTTCTTAGCAAATTAATTTAACGAAATCTTTCGGACAGATGAATTCTTTGAGAAGAAGGATACATTTTCAACAACTAGTTGAATTTTCAGTTTAAAAAGATTTAAGTTGACTTTTCACAATAAAAATATACATTTTTAAACAAGGAATCAGTCTCTACGAAAAATTGATTTTGCCACAAAAAAATACAAATTTTCAACCATATCGTGAGATTTTTAAACCAAATTTTATAATTCTCTACAAAATTGTTGCACTTTTATAAAAAAAGATGAAATTTCTCTTAAAACATATGAATCTTTATTTTTTTTTAACAGTTGAATTTTCATCCAAGAAACATTAAGTTGACTTTTCAAGATCAAAATGTAAATTTTTTCACAAGAAATAAATATATTTCTACGGAAAATTGAATTTTCATCCAGAAAAGAGTTGAGTTCTCTTTTCAACACGAAAATGTTAAATTTAAACATAGAGTAAATTTCCTACGAAATAGTTCATTTTTAAACCCAGAAAATAAATTTGTATCCAAGAAAGATGCAAACAATAAGTTAAATTTCTGCTAAATAGTTGAATTATTAACCAAAAAGTATGACTTTTTAACAAGATATTTATTTTCAATCAAACAGTTGAATTTTTGTCTGAGAAAAATGCAATATTTCTACTAAAAAATATGAACATTTAAATGTAAAAGACAAATCAGAAAAAATATTTTTCGTCCGAAAAAGATTTCAGTTGATTTATCAGCGACAAAATATGAATTTTAATTTAAAAGTTAGTGTTCTACGAAAAGAGTTTATTTTTTAACGCAAAAAGATGATTTTTAGAAAAAAAAAACAGTTAATTTTTCAACCTTGAGCCATTACGTAATCTAAGTACGGTCCGTAAGTAGTCTTCAAGTCAGTTATTCCCCAAAGAAAGTTCTTTTGAACCGAAGAAGCTTTCTGTAAATCAAAAAAAGGTCTAGTATTGATATAAGGCCAAAGAGATTTTTTTTTATTTAGAGATATTTTTATTATCATTAAAAAATTTTTTTCAGGGGGGAGTAGGGTCTTGTGACTTTCAAAAATCCGATTTTCTTCTTTGCATTTTCTGATATTAAAACATTTAAAAAAGTGATGTAAAAATTTTAAGTTATTTGGAGCAAAGCTCTGGAAGCTATTGACCTTTAAGACTCCGCCACTTCGACGCGAGAAGAATCGCGCAAAACCGCGTTATTCGTTCGGTCGAGCACTTGTGGCGCAGTAATTTCGTAATAATATTCGCCAGAGTTTTCTGTAAATTTTGATGCAGGGAATGTGCTTTATGCAGCTAGGATCGATGCTTCAGTATCAGTTCAAAAAATAAATTTTTTATGGATAAAGAAAAAGTTTAATTTGTAACATAAATTGTTGAATTTTTATATTTAAATAACAATTAAAGACATATTATTCATTTAAAAAATTAAATTAAGTCTAAGAGATTTAAAAGAGCTTTAAAAAATTTGAAATTAATTTAAAATTTGAAATTATTTAAAATTATTTAAACAACATGTTCAATTTTTTTATAAATACCGGTTATCCTAACCAAAATATCGGTACAAATAGCCCGCAGCCATTAAAAAAAATAGATTTGGGCAGATTTCGAACAAACTTAGAGTTTTTGCTCATTTTGAAACGCTTTAGAAAAAGAAAAAATCTTTTGCTTGAAAGATTGAAAATGTTTTTCTATTTTGAAAAAGTAATTGTGAAGAGAATATTCAAAAAGATTAAAAAAATTGTCGAACTTTATGTGAAAGTATTTAAGGAAATTTTTTTTATTTGGCAGGATGTTTGAAAAATGTGTAGGACAGATTTTAGTAAAAATTCTAATCATTTCAAAAGATGTTTAGCAACTCTAAAAAAAATTTTTAAATAATTTCAAATTTGAAAAAATGTAAAACAACATCTAGATCTTTCGAGATTTTAAAATAAAGTTTCAAAGCATTTGAAGGATTTTAAAACTATTTAAAATAAAAAGAATGTAATTTTTAATTTAAGAAGTGTTGAATTATTTAAAAAAATTTAATTGTTCAAGTTTTAACGTTTCTAGCTTGAAAATACCTAAAATGCGATAATTCAAAACAAAATCCAATTTATTGATTGATATTTCAAGTGTTTTTTAAATGATAAATCTGTATTGGTTGACAATTTAACTTTCTCATGGGAAATTTGTTTCTTATGTTTTTCAAAATTCATCTACTTTGGAAGAAACTGGCTTGTAGAAAATAACCTTTCTTTATTAAAAATTAAAATATTTTTTGGTCTAAATATTAACTTTCTCCATTTTTTGTTAATAATTCGTCTTTTTGGCTTCTAAAATTAACAGAGTCGTAAAAAAAATTATGTATAGGATTAAAAATAAACTATTTTGTAAAAATGGCACTTTTTGTTTGGAAATAATTTTTTTTTTAATAAATTAAACCAAGTTGAAGAAAAAGTGTCAATTGTGTAAAATATTGCAAAACAGTTCAAATTTAGGCATGTTCGAAGAATAGGAATAATTGTAGAAGGAATAAATATTTTCTCAAGTTCTTTAGCTTATTTCAATTATTTATTGATGTCTTATTATTAAAAAGAAAGTATTTGATTTTTGTCCAATGATTTACAATTTTGCGAATTTTTCCTAGAGTAATGTCAATTTGAAATTCGCCCTCACAAGGTAATGGCTTGCATCGCCACCCAGAACCCTGTCTAGTTTACTGAACATCTGGTATTGAACATCTGGTGTTGAACACGAGTGTCGTTCTGATCGATTTGGAATTCAAGACCAACTATGCTGGCACTTATTGGTAAAAGCCACTCACGGCTGTCTGAATTTTCTTCATGCTTTGAGAGGAATCATATGGAAAGAGGCGTTTTATTCTGGAAAAGCAGATCTCATAAATTTTACATGAAAATAGAAATCAATGTCGAGTGAGATTAAGAAGTATTAAAATGATTCCAATATGCTTGCAAAAGATTAAAATCCTCTATAAAAAAGTATTTATCAAAGTAACCGGAAAAAAATTCCGGGAAATTCGTTTAATAAAAAAATGGAAAAATGACCAGAAATTGGATTTTTGAATAGAATGATTATTTTGAGCTTGTTCAGTAAATTTTTCAAGAGAATAATAATTCTCAATTATACCTGGATTTAAAAAAGATTTATAATCAAGTGTAAGCAAAAGGAAAAAGGAAATTTTCGGAAAGGAATTGAAAATTTTATTTGAAACGGAAAATTTTCTAAACAATTCTTACTAAATTGGACTCAATTCAAATTGAAAGTATCTTCAATTCTGAATTTAGAAAGAAAATTTTGTGAACTGATTGACAGATTTTCTCAAAAGAATGATAATTTTGAGTTTTGCTTTTAAAGAGAAATTATAATTTAGATCTAAAACAAGAAACTTTTTCAGATAATTATGATTCTGACTTGAAAGAATAAATTTTCGAAAATCTTATTTGAAATACAGAATTTTCGAAAAAGTATAGCTCACATTTAAAACAAGGAATTTTTTTTAAGGAAATATAATTTTCCTTGAGAGCAGAAAATTTTCAAAAAGAACTATAATTCAGATATGCAACTAGATATTTTACAAAAAAAGTAAAATTCAGACATGGAAAAGATTATCTTCACAAAAAATTAAAATTCTAAAGTATCTATAATTTAAAATTATAAGGTAAATCTTCTAAAATAATAATTATTGTTTTTACTTTTAACAAGGAATTTCCCCTGAGAATGACAATATTGACTTTTCTTCAAGAATGAATTAAAATTGTGATACATCTACCATTCCGAATTCAAAAAGAAATATTTCTAATATAATTATTATTATTATGATTTATACCTGGATTTAAAAAATAATTATAATAAAGTATAATTCAGATACGACACAACAAATCTTTCAAGTAAATAATAATTTTGCATTAAAAGAAGAAAATTTTAGGGAAAAAATTATTTCGAATTAGATTAACGAATTTTATAAAATAGTTATGTTTCTATTGGGAGCAGGGAATTTTTCGTAAAAATCATATGAAATTCTAAATTTGTTGGCAAAATTTTTTCAATTATATCTGAAATTATGTAAAAAAATAATTATACGATAATCGGATCTTTAACACGAAATTTTCCAAAAGAATTCCAATTATCAGTTGAAAGAGGGGATATTCGGAAAAAAAATTCAATCCAGGTAAAAATGAATTTTCCAAAAGATTAGAAATTTGACTCGAAATAGGAAATTTTCCAAAACAATTTAGATTCTTATTGACGACAAAGAAATTTTAAAATGAGGTGTATTTGACAGAAAAAGAAAATAAAACTTTTGTGATAAAAAAAACCCAAAATAAAGTGAAATTTAAAATAAACCGCTTCGTAGATACTCTGTGTGAAATTTTGAGTTATAAAGCAGAAAATAAACTCGCGATCTTTTTATTATGAACGATAAAACTACTGTCAGATTCAAATAAAAAGAACTTTGATTTATTCCATCTGGTTTCAAAATGTCCCAGTAAGTTTTATTTTGAAAAATTTTGGAAGATACTATTTCAACCTGAAACATAGTGGAATTTCAAATGAAAAATCGAAAAAGTAGACTATAATTTATAGAGTGCAACCGCCCATTGGGAAGGAAGTTTTGCGCGTGCACTTTTCTAGAAAAGATTAATGTACTTTACAAGCGGAAAAGGTCTCTTTGATCTCCAGCCAATCTTGATCCACTTCTGATCAAAGAATGTGCAGGATGCATGTTGTCTAAAAAGAAAAATATATTTTTTCTTTTCTTTCAGAAAGTATAATCGAAAAGGTAAAAGAAATTTATTTTTAAAGGAGCTAATTATCTTACAATACTGATTGACAGAAAGAGTCATAATATGAAAAAAATAAAGTCAAGTTAGCTGATTTCTGTCCAAAGAAAAATATTCTAATTTTCAGTAGATTATATATATGCTAGAAGAAAACTTCTAACTTATTTTACTGAGGCTCGTGTTTTAAACATCACTTTTTGAGCCCAAAATTTCTTCGAAATTTATTTATTAAGTTTGAAGTTCATCTTTTTAATATAAAGTCTAGATATTTTGAATTGAAAGTTAATTTTCCTTAATTTAAAAGTCTTTTTCGTAGAAAAATCTTATTATTCGGTTTAAAATTTAATTCTTTGTTAAAAATTATTTTTTTTGCATAAAATCTCTCTTTATGACTCGAAAATTCAATATTTTTGATCCATTTCTTTTTTTCCTGACTGAAAAATCACCCTCGGTTGTTAATCCAACTATTTTATGGAAAGTTGATTTTTTTATTTTATACTTATACTATCATATTTTTGCATAAGAATTAGTTTATCTGGTTTAAAATTGAATTATTTTAAAAAATCAGCAATACTAGTAAAAAGATAGAAGTTGAAGCTTTTTTTTTAGACTTGGTTAATTTTTTTCGAAATTCATTCTCTTTTTAACTTACCCGCTCCATTGAAATGTCATCTTTTTTGGTTATATAAAAATCTTTTTATGTTAAAATATTGACTATTGGGTTTTCAAGTAGAGAATTAATCTTTTTTTTATTGAAAATTGAACTACTTGGGTACAAATTGAACTCCTTTCTTAAAAATCAGTTTTTCTTACTAAAAATTTGGAAATTTGCTACTTCCCGGAATTTAAAAACTTAGTTTTTAAAATTCTGAGAACTTACACTTGTAAGAATTTATATTCTTTCGGGAATTTTCAGTTTTTTGAAAAATTCTGGTTTTGACACTGCTTTTGCGGTCATTTCAATATTAGGAATCTTGAAAATTTGGCAGAATTATGTTATCCCCATTAGGATCATTAAAAATAAGGCAGTTTACGATGTAGATAGTTTTATAATCTCAGGAATTTAAACATTCGGGACTTAAAATTTCAGGAAGAAAATGTTTCGCCAGTTTAATTTTTTCTCGATAATTTTAGTTTTTTGGAAAATTTTTTATTCCGGGACTAGTTTTCCGCATTTTTTCACATTCATGATTTTGCAAATATAGTACAATTCTTTTATCTCTTAATTAGGTATGACAGAACTGAATACCAACATTTTTAAGTCGAAAATCGATTTATTTCATAAAAAACTCTTCGAAATTGAAACACACATTGTGCTAAAAGGTTTTTTTTGTCATCTGATTTTTAAACAGTGATTTTTAAAAAATGTTTTAAAAACCTAAGATCAAACTTCTAGGCATCCTTCAACAAACCCGAGCGAAAATTGTAAATTAAATAAATTTTGTAACAAATACATACATTTTTTAATCAAAAATATTCATTTTTAACAAATAATCGAAAAGTTAAAAATTTCAGTTGAAGAAATAATTTAAAAAAAAACGGATTTTAGAACAAATAGTTCAATTTTCAACTTTACTGATGTATTTGCAACTAAAATGATTCTTTAATAACAATAGTTGAACTTTAAACCAAAAAATTCCTTTTCATCTGAAGGGAAAACAATTTTGCTATCAGATGGCTCATATTTCAACCAGAAAGATGAATATTTGATTAAATGATGAATCGTCAACCAAAAAAATTAATTTTCTACAAAAGAATTTAACTTTCAGACAAGTAATTTTACTTTCGACCTAAAAGATGATTTTTCAACTAAAATGATATACATTGAACTGCAATACTTAAACTTTTAACCGAAAACGAGAAGAATTTTCAAACATGAAGATTAAATTGCAAGGAGATAATTTTCTAAAAAAAAATTAGTTTGAACCAAATATGTCAGGCCCCGATTAGGCAAAATGTGGGCCCGATAGAGTAATCCGGCTAGCGACAGACCGTACATGAAACGCCCTACCCGAGAGGGCCCATATCTGTGCCTCTAAATACGAGTTTCAATGATTTTGCAGAATGTCAAACCAGTTATTGAAAAGTTATTTGAAAAGATGTAAATAAATTTCAAAACATTTCAAGGAATTTTCACAATTACAAAGATTTTAAGGATTTGCAAGATATTTTAATTAATTTTAGTCAATTTTTGAAGATTTTGTTCGATTTAAAAGAGGTAGAATAGAGTTCAAAATAATTCTAAGGACTTTAAAGATTTTCAAGAACTCAAGCGAATTTAAGGAATTACTAGGGACTTGGCGGGATCTTAAAGTTTCTTTTTAAAAGATTAAAAATTAGTCCAAAAATAATTCAAAAAGGTTTAAGGATTTACAAAATATTTTATAAGATTTTAAGACAGTTTAAGTGCTTTTGCAGTATTTAAAGCGAGTTATTGAAAAATTATTTTTAAAAAATTGATAAGTTTGACGAGATTTAAAGGAGTTTTGAAAATGCCAAAGATTTCAAGGATTTTCAAGGGATTTTAAGGAGCCTAAGAAGATATAAAGAATTCTGAAATATTTATGTTAATTTTAGTGGCATTCAAAATATTTTTAATAATTTTAAAGAAGTCAAGCGAGTTATTGAAAAGTTATTTGAAAAGATGTTTATAAATTTAAAAAAATTTCAATAAATTAAAACAATTACAAAGATTTTAAGGATTTGCAAGAGATTTTAAAGAAACTAAGAAAATTTTAAGGACTTTAAGAGATTTTAAATAATTTTAGTCTATTTTGAAAAATTTTTATTGCTTTAAAAGAGGTATAATGGAGTTCAAAATAATTCGTAGGACTTTAATGATTTTGAAGATCTCAAGTGATTTTAAGGAATTACTAGGGACTTCGTGGGATCTTAATGTTTCTTTTTAAGAGATTTAAAAATAAATCCAAAAATAATCCCAAAATGTTTAAGGATTTACAAGAGGTTTTATAAGATTTTACGATAGTTTTAGTGATTTTGCAAAATGCCAAGAAAGTTATTGAAAAGTTATTTTTTTAAAATTGATAGATTTGAAGAGATGTAAAGGAATCTAAGACAATTCAAAGATTTTAAAGATTTTTAACAGATTTTAAAGAGCTTAGGAAAATTTAAAAGATTTTCAAATATTTTAATTAATTTTAGTCAATTTTACCATATTTGAAATGATTCCAAAAAAGTTAAAGGGAGGATTGTTACAGGATTCAATCCTCTATTCAGGGCTGGAATTCTGTGAATACTTTGAATTTCTTGAATTCTGTGAATACTTTAAATGTCTTGAATTCTGTGAATCTTTTTGATCCTGTGATTTCCTCGAATTAACTAAATTTCGTGAATTTCATACATTTTTTGTATTTCATGAATTCCTTAAATTTCGGGGATTTTATGAATATTGTAGAATGCATAAATTCTATGAATTACATGAATATCACAAATTACATGAAATATGAGAATTCCACGAATTTAGCAAATTCCATGAATGACGTGAAATCCGCGAATTCCAGGAATTCCAACGTTACATGAATCCCATGAATTTTTTAAACTAATTAAATTCTGTTAGTTCCATTAATTCTATTAATTCTGTAAATTCCATAAATTCGACGAATTCCATGAATTCGAAGAATTCCATGAATTTAGTGAATAGAGCGAATTCCATCGATTCAATGAATATTAAATTTCGCCAATCTAGTGAATTCATGATTTTAGTCAATTTCTTGAATTCCATCACTTCCGGGAATTTCATGAATTCCATAAATTCCGTAAAGCCCTTCAATGCCATGCATTCCATGAATTTCGCCAACTTCATTTCTTTAATTCTATTAATTCCGTTAATTTCATGAATTTCATAAATTCTGTCAATTCCATTAATTCCTGGAATTATGTGAATTTCTAGAATTAAGTGAATTCCATGAGTTTCGTGAATTCCATGAGTTTCGTGAATTCCATGAGTTTCGTGAATTCCATGTATCCTGCGACATCACAATTTACACAGGCGCGGATCCAGAGAAAGGCTTTGGGGAGGGGAACAATATAATGACCCTCTCCCCTCCACTCTCAAGGGGGAGGTTAATAATAATTTTTAAGTTATTTTTCGCCCGGTTTAAATCCTGGCTGAGGCAGATTTTTTCTTGTTCTTAAAAATTATTTGTATGAGAAAATCGTTTTAACGAATCGAAACTTGTATTATTTATAAATGAGCGATATCATTTTCAATGTCCTAAATTAAAAGAATAAATCAACAAATTTATAAATTTTAGAAAATTGTATCATCACAAGCAATTTTAAGTTAAAAATATTAAAAACTAAAGGATTAAAATTTTGTATCGAACACTTTTTAAATTAGAAATTAAATTATTTTAATTTTGAGTAGTTGCAAATGAATAATTGTTGAATTTTTCTTTACCCATTGAAACTTTTTCATTTCAAATCTTTTAAAGCCTTTTATGAAAGTATATTTTCTTACAAAAAAATCACTTTAAATATTTCCAGGTACCTCCAAAGAGAATTCATGTTCTCGAAATCTTTTAAAATGCCTAAAAACCTACCAAATTCTGTATCAAAATATTTTAAAATCTACATTTTCTTTTAAATGCTTTGGAATCTTTACATTATTATTTTTACAGATTTGCAAATTTTTAAAAATCTTTCTAAATATTCTCTTGACTTTAATTTTTAAAAATAAAAAACTATTGTCAATTTTGTAAGGAATCTAAATAATTTTTTTTATATTTTGAAACTTTTCGAACTGCTTAAAAAGATTCTAAATTTTTTCAAATTCATAACTATTCAGTTGTTATTTATTTATAAAAATTTGCTATTGTTTTAAAACATTCTTAAAATTTCTTCGAAAATTAATTTTTCGAAAAAAAAAAATCATTTTGTATTTTACCAGGAATCCTAAGACAATTTTTTTACTATATTAAAACCTTTCATAATCCTTGAAAGGTTTATCTGTTATTTACACATCAAAATTCAACATTTTCACTCATAAATAAAAATTTGTTTGAACATAACAATAAAATTAACATTGTGAAGTTCTAAGTTTGAGTTTAGCTCTTTGAAATTTTAACGATTTAAGGCTTTCTGTTTCAAACAATTTAATTTCGAAATATTTAATTTTTGATTTTTCATTTTAAATAAACACTCAAACAATATTCCTCTTTTTCTTAATTAAAAATGTTTCAATTGAAAAGGTTAAAAATGGTATATTTTCTACTGAAACAACAAAATTTTTATAAAGTTACAGTCGAAAGTTTACGTTTGATTCACCTCTAAGGCTTTTTACTTGAAGTAGTTCAATTTTTAACGTCAAAATCTGCAAACAGTTTAATTTTATCTGATTTAAAATCGCCCCATAAAATCATTCAATTAGTGTTCAGTTTCGAATACACAAACTACAGTTTAATTTTAAAATCATTAATGAATTTATATTCACGGTTGATCAAGTTAAGACGTTTTATGTCAAAAAATTTCAATCGCAAAAGCTTTTAATCTTTTACCAAGTAAGCTTTCAAAACTGCAGTTTAAAATTCTTTAAATGGAAAATGTACCCTAAAAAATGAAAATATAAAATGGAAAATTGTTATGGTAAAAAATTTAAGAACTACTCATTGTAAACTTAATGACTTCATGATTGAAAAAGTTAACAATTACACTTAGCATTTTAAAAAAAAAGTTGAAATCAAACTTATTTTAAATTGTATTATATATATTGTGATATAAAATTCTTGATATTTCAAGCGATTGGATAGATTTTTCTTCTAAAAACTGGTAAGATTCTCGGTCAAAGAAAAAATGCACTATCACTTTCAGGTCTAAAATAATTCCCGGTCATTTCCCAGTTTCCCGGTCCAGTGGTCACCCTGAATCATGAAATTTCAGAACCTAATTCCTTTCTTCTCGAATGATTATACATATTACGTGCTTGGTGTCTTAACAATTTTCTGTAAAAGAATCAATTAAAATAATATATAGTTTTTCTTGGTATCAGCTTGAAATTTTGGTATCATAACGGCAAAAATTTTCTGTTTATAACGAAGGCAAGAATAAAGAATCTTGAAAAAAATTATCTTCAAAAAAGTAAAGTCGCCTTAAAATAGTCAGAATACAGAAATAAAATATTTACCATTATTGACTGTTGTAAAATGTAACCTCGCAAATATCGTAATCAGCTGAGTTCGCTCCCTGTTCAACTTAAATGGTTATTCATAATAAAATGTCTCATACATCCATGAGAGAATTGGAGACCCTGATTGGCTGCGAGAATTACATGGTTGGGAATCTACATTGGCTGGTAGGCTCTCTTTCCGCATGTGGATACGACGCAAGAGTGACAGCGCCAGTGTTGGGAATACATTCTAACATTGATATACGTTACCAGAGTATCTGTACGTGATTACATGATATAAAATGGGCGCTACATTTAAAAAATACACGCTGAGAATTGATGTTTTCTCTATAACCGTGTTCAAGGGGGGGGGGATTCATTTCCAGTATTATATATAATAAACTTGAATTATCTTATTTGCAAAATTCGAGTGTAAACTGGGGGGGGGGCTTTAACCCCCCCCTCTGGAGCCGCGCCTGGATTTACAGCACTTGTGTTGTAAAAGTGTTGCAGAAGTGCTGCAGATTTCCAAACATTTTGAATAGTGTACCCATAGAGATTCGGAAACGACCCCATGAATCAAAAAAGCAATACTCGGTTCGGAAAATTTGTTAGTGCCATTAGGACGATATGTTATGCTAAGTCGAGAAACGTGCATAAAGAGGCTGCTCTTCGTAATGCAGATTGTGATCGATGAAATTCGTGCATGGGCAGTGTTCCAACCAAATAACCACCGAGCCGCGCCGACCCACGCAGGGAGCCAGATATATCAGGATTAATCAGATAAAATATTTCTCTTTACCTGGTTAGCTTTAGTTTGATCCTTTTGGCTACTTGAAAAAGATTAAAATAACACAAATTAATCAATTTCTTTGATAAGCTATTGAATATAAAATATTGATAAGTACCTTAGTCGAAATATATTTTCAAAACGAGAAGATCTGTAAAAAAAATGGTAGAAAGAAATTTTGTGAGAATATTTAAACGCTGAAATTCTCAAAAAGCTTATCCTAATGTTTTTCATCGTTAATTGAATCAAAATTTGAATTCTGGATTTTCTTCTTACTATTTTCGATAAATAAAAACAAAATTACAAGTCTCATTGAAAACGCGTCTCGCGTCGTTTAGTTTAAAATTTTGAACGCTGAGGTGTCAAATTTGGGACAATTCTAACTTTTTTTTCGACAGATTGTCCTGAGTGAACAATTATTCTACGTGTTTTCGAGCGCTTAGTGAGTTGCTGCATCCTATACCACAAATGCTGCAATTCATTAGAAGGTCCCGTATAGAAATTCAAATGGGGAGCTAGTCTGGTTCTCGACCATTCGGCCCCACTTAAATTCGGGGGCTAGACGGGTCATCTGACTAGCCCCCGACCAGTAGAGTCACCGTAAATTAGTCGGGGGCTAGCAGAGCTGCCAGATCGTGGATGAAATTTACCCCCACCATACCTACCGTTTGGGAGCCGCAAAACAGAAGGTGCATGATTACCACTGTGAGTTCGTGTGTAAGCCGAAAATGCACGATTCGACTTCGGTTTTCTGCTGTACGATGATTGTCGATCTGATAGCTTCGGAAGACTTCGGTGGTCTTCTATTTATATCTCGATCCTAATTTGAAAGAAATGGAAGAAACTGGCGAATTTAATGTTTCGCGTGATTCTTCATTTCATGCATGAGTCAATTTTGAGGTTATGTTTTTCAGGCGTATAAATTATGAGTATTATTACTATTGTATATATTATTAATGTTAATATTATAATGATAAAATATAAAATTAATTTTAGTTAATAGTTGTCTAACTTTTAATACAAATAGTTAAATTTTCAACTAAAACAATAAGTTTTCTGCAAAAAAAAGTTGCTAAATTTGTTTTAAACAAAATATTAAAATTTTTAAACAAAACGTTAAATTTTTAATCAAAAGGCTGAATTGTATAAGAAAAAGAGGCATTTTTAATCAAATACATGAACTTTGCACACAAGAAG
>NC_046659.1:136690606-136726927 GCF_010883055.1 Belonocnema kinseyi | reverse complement strand
TATAAACAGAAGACCACCGAAGTCTTCCGAAGCCTTCAGATCGGCAATCATCGTACAGCAGAACACCGAAGTCGAATCGTGCATTTTCGGCTTACATACGAATTCACAGTGGTAATCATGCACCTTCGGTTTTGCGGCTCCCAAACGGTAGGTATGGTGGGGGTAAATTTCATCCACGATCTGGCAGCTTTGGGGGCTAGTCAGGTTCCTCGACTTATCCTAGCCGGGGCCCGATCGGGTACTAGTAGGGGTCATATGATAATACATTCGCGTGTAATATTAACCAAACTCCCCAAAATTTGTGGATTATTCCCTAAAAGTTTGTCGAAATACTTATTATTTACGGAAATCTCCATAAACTTTTTTGAATTATTATAAGTGCTCAAATTTACCCAAGATTTAATAGGGAACATATCCTACACTTAAAAATGCTTTAATTTATGTAACTAAAATTCCCTAAAATTTGTGGAATATTAATTTAAAAAAAAACTTCAGCTGGAACGCAGCAATGGAAGGTACCGCCATGTTGATCACGGTAGTCTCTGCTCCAGGTAATTATGCTTCGTTACGTGTACTGCTGTCTTAAACACTCGACGCGTGATTTCTGTTGAGCGAGAGGCGGCACGTCGCGCTCTTGCGTATTTTCTTTAAAGCTACCAGTCCAGAACCGCGAAACTCAAATGAAGGTGGTAGCGAAATCTGAACTGTACTGTGCTTAATAGTTTACTACTAGTATACTCCTCTACACTGATTCATCAAAACCTTTTTCTCTTTCCAATTTCAACTACATGAAGTATTAAACTTTATTTACATATGGCAAACTTTTCAGATCAATTTAAAAATAAGCATCTTTACAACTTTAAAGTCTCATGCCTTTCGGCAGACTTATCACCTAATAATAAATGTATCAAGAAATTCGCATTTTTCTAAAAATACTGCAATAAAAGTAGATTACACCCTTTTGAAGATTTTGATCGTTGTTTTTACAAAAAGTTGATTTTCGTACAAAATTATTAACTTAATAATTATTTATTAAGTATATTTTAGTTGAATTTAACATTAATAAATCTTTTTTCCAAAAAACAGTGTAAAATTATTGTTAAATATACTCTTAGTGTTTTAGCATAAAAAAAATCATTAATGAATAAAAAGGCCCGACTAGCCCTTGAACAAACACCGACTAGGCCCTGACTGAAATTTTCACAACAAAAAGCCTAACTAGTCCCCGATTAGTCCCCGACTGGGTACTTTGTCAAAATTAATAACCCGACTAGCCCCCGATTAGTGCAAGACTTGTAATAGGGTCAAATGGGGTTATCTTCACGGGGTACATTGTTGTTGTGCGGCCACTGACCTTTGGCGAACATCCTTTAAAGTACGAAAAAAAATTTAAATTACCTAAACCATTTTTTCATTTGAGTATCACTTGTAGATTCATCTCCATACACTTTCAAATTATAAAGATCTTTTCAAACACGAATGGGAGAGTGTTTGGAAAAATTGCATATACACTCTTTTTTCGGTGCGTATCGTCATCCTGAAATGTGACGCGTACATGGTCAGACATTTAAACAACTGTGTGTCCTATTTTTTTTTAAGATTCGCAGATCTATTTTACTTAGTAGGGACCTTCACAGGGACCCTCCTGAATAGTCAAAACCTGTCTTTGACAATATAAAATTTAGGTCTGAGTAGAAGGTTAGAAGAACCTTTCCGAAACTTTCTGGAACGACCTCGTATCACTGAATAGCGTTCTCCAATTCCATGTATTGCACTTTTTAAATCTCCTGATTATTGGAATGATTTTTCTTATATTTAAAGATAAATAATTAAAAATTCCATACCTTCGGTATAATGAGGATTGCATAACTGTTTCATTTACCTGTAACAAAAAAAATGATTTGTCAGATACTTCCACACTGATTTTTATCATCCAAATTTGGGTTAAGTTCATTAATCAGACATTTCTAAGCAAAATTAAAAAAATGAGAGCATTTTCAACATTTAAAATTCTTTTTTAAATTTTATGAATTTTTGTCAGAGTTTCTTATAAATTCGTAAAAGACCTGCAAATTATCTAAATCGAATTTTTTATTTTGATGAAAATTAGAAAAGTTATATACTTTTAAAAATTTTTCAAAAAATAGAAACAATTATTTTTTTCATAGATCCAAAAACTTCAATCAAAATTTTTACTAGATATCAAATATATTTCAATATTATTCAAGAAGAACTTTTCTATTAGTCCATCATTTAAAAAATTAGAGCATTTTCAAAATTCTTAAATTTTTTCTTCAATTATAAAAAATTTTGTTTAAGTTTCTTATATATGGCTAAAAGACTTGCAAATTATCGAAATAAAATTTGTAATTTTGATGAAAATTAAAAAAGTTATATAGTTCTCAAAAATTTGAAAAATTTCAAAAAATAGAAAAAATTTATTTTTCTATAAATCAAAAAATTTCATTCAAAATTTTCATTAGATGCAAAATATATTTCAAAACTATTTTAGCCGAATTTTCTGATTAGCCCACATTTTGAAACATTAGAACTTTCTCAAAATTTTAGACAATTTTTAAATTCTCATTCATGAGCGTGTGATCTAATCGTCCAAATTTTTTATCTCTGGTTTTTTACGGATCTTTACGTTTCGGCACGCACAGAATCCGAAAATCATACAATTTTGTCGGTGTATGTATGTCTGTAATGTCTGTATGTACGGTTTCCAACCAAAATTAAAAAATTTAGATCATTTTCAAACTTTTCAAAATTTTTTTTTTATGTTAGAATTTTTTAAATTTTTTGTTAAAGTTTCTTATAGATGAGTAAAATACTTGTAAATTATCAAAATGAGATTTTTTTTATGCAAATGAAAAAAGTTACATACTTTTCAAAAATTTGAAAATTTTCAAAAAATATAAAAAACTATTTTTTTCATAGATCAAAAAATTGTATTCAAAACTTTTATTAGATGCTAATTATATTTCAAAACTATTTAAGCTGAATTTTCCGATTGCCTACAATTTAAAAAATTGAAGCTTTTTCAAAATTTTAGACAAGTTTTTTTTAAGTTTCAGAAAATGTTCTCAATATCTCTGATACTTGTCAAAAATACTTGCAAATTATCCAAATAACATATTTAATTCTGATGAAAATTAAAAAGTTATATGATTAGTTTTTATAATTGAAGAATAGATAAAACTGATTTGCTGATAAATAAATAAATAAATTTTAAGGGACTTTTTTCGTAGATATTAAATATATTTGAAAATCACACTCATAACATTTTTCGATAACAACAAAATATAAAACAAAAGTTTCATTATTTCTAAAATTACTAATTTTAAGAGATTCTTATGTTGTGTGAGGTAGAATCTTTTTTAAATACAGTCCAATAATTTTTAATATCTTTCTCGAATTCTTACACTTTTTGTTCCGAATTAGTTCTCCTGATTTTACATTCTCATTCATGAGAGTGTAATGTAATCGTCCAAAATTTTTATTTCTGGTTTTTAACGGATCTTTATGTTTCGGCACTTAGAGAGTCCAAACATCATAAAATTGTATCTTTGATACACTTCTTAAAATTTTCAAAATAAAGATTAAGTTCGTTAAGCAGATATTTTCAACAAAAATAAAAAAATTGAGAGCATTTTCAAAATTAAAAAAAAAATTTCAAATAAAATTTTTTTTGTAAAAGTTTCTTATAGACGCACGCCAAACGGCCTGTCCCTATTTTTATATAAATTAAGGTAAGATCTCTTTAAAATAATTTTTTTTTTTTCATTTTAATCCAATATTCTAAGGAACATATAGTCGGATTTTGGTTTATTTTCTCGAATAGTTTGAGTTGAAACCAAATGAAATATTGTAAAAGGTTTCTGATAAATATAAAGAGACGGGAATGTCTTAGATTTGTGTGAATTTGGACGCGTCCAGTTTTCGTCATTTTTTGAAGTTTTTTGACTTTCTGTGTCAGAAAAAATTGTTTTTACAAAATGTCTGCCGGTATGTCTGTCTGTATGCTGGCTGAGGATGCCATAGCCTTCAAAAAAAATTTCCAATTTGAATTTACTTTTGCACACTGGCAGAAAAGGACAAGAGGCCAAAATTATTTACCCTCAAAACTTCTACAAAAATTGCTCTTCACTATTTTTAATAGCTATAACCGTGTTTGTTTAAAATGTAGAAATTACCATAAGAAAATCGCAAATTCAAATCTACGACGAAACAATCCAAAAATTTGTAAGATGGTCGAAAGAAAAATTTATCTTTTTTGAATAAACCTATTAAGTTCCTCTGTACGATTTTTGAATAGCGCTCATACTTTAGCGGGAAAATTTTAATTTTTATATTCTCTCATCATTCAGATCGAATATCTTAGATTCATGTGAATTTGGACATTTCCAGTTTTTGTCATTTTCTACATTTTCAGATGTAGAACTAATTTACATTTTTAATTGCCAAAAGCGCATTTGTCGTGCATATGTTTTTAAAAACATAAAGTAAAAACATAAAGCCAAAAACTTTGTAAAAATAAAAGTCTGACGTATCGTCATTTTTGGCCCAAAAACTTTGGCAAGAATTTATACTTTTTCGGATATAATTCGATTTTTTGTCTGAAAATTTAATTCTTAATTTAAAAGTTAAACTTTCTCTTTGAAAATGATTTGTTTAATTTAAGATTCATTATTTTATTTCAAAATTCATTTCTTTTGTCGTACATCCACTAGTAGGTTAAAACCCATGAATTTTATTGAAAATTGGTCCTTTTGGCAAGAAATCAATCTTCTTCATGAAAAATTCATTTTTTTTCGTTCAAAATCAATTAGTTTTTGGTCGAGAATTTAACTAATTTGTTGAAAATTTATCTTATTTAAGGCAACTTCAACTGTTTTCAATTTAAAATTGAAATATTTTTGGCTTTGAATATAAATTATAGATTATATTTTTCGTTGATAAGTTGTCTTTTTGTTTTTTATAAATCAAACTATTTGGTTGAAAATTTATATTTTGGATCTAATTCAACGGATTTTTCTTTAAGATAAAAATATTTTCAAATTCAAATATCAACTTTGATATTTTTCGTTGGCATTTCGTATTTTTTATTGGAAAATTAATCTTCTTCGCTGAAACTATTGCTTAAGAAATTTCTTCTTTCTTAGTGAAAATGACTTCTTTATTTCTTAAAAATACAATTAAAAATATAAAAGTTATTCTTTAATTAATTAAATTTTCAAAATCTGTAGAAAGTGGCTTTTTTGTATCCAGTTCAAAACAAATAAACTTAAAATTAAAATATTTATTTGAAATTTGTATTTTTATTTAAAAATTGATACTACCGTTAAACATAAAAATTATTTGTTTTCTAGTATAATGAATAGGCGATATTTTTTTCAAATTAAACTTTAAAAGTTTCTAGTGATTGGACTTGAAAAGCAAATATTTTGCAAAATAAATTTTTTTCAAGTGATCCATATCCCAAAAACGGGATTTTTCCTGAATATTGAATCTAAGTTTCTTATTCTAGATTTGCAACCCTCCACTTAAAATTCTAATTTTTAGAAAGAGAGTTAAAAAGTTTTAAAGACACTTATTTGTTCGAAAGAGTTTTTCTTTTAAAAAATTGTTAAACAGCGATATTATTTTTGCAAAATTTAAAAAAAACTATTTTTTACGGAGATCTGATTTTTAACACCATTAGATTAAAAACTTTAACTTTTTATTCTAAATTCCTTCTTTTGGTATAAAATTTTAGATGTTTTTTTAGAATTTGTTAAAAATGTTTTTTTTTGTCAGAAAAATTAGTGTTCTTAATGATAAATTCAAATGTTTAGTCGAAAATTCCAATACTTGATTGAATGTTGAACTCGTTTTTTTATATTTCTTTTTTGTCCAAAAATTTATTTATTTTTTTGAAACTTGATCTATTCTGTTAAAAAATCTTTTCATTTCCTTGAAAATGATTTTTTTACTCAAGATTTGATTAAAACATTTGTAATTGAAAATTAAAGTATTTTATTTGAAAATTCGTCCTTTTTGGTAGAAAATTTAACTAGTTGATAGAAACGACATTTTTCTTGGCGAAAAATGCAAGTGTTTGGTTCAAAATAAACCCATTTTGGTTAATATTTCAACTTTTTTTCAAAAATTTGTATTTTTCAGTCAAAATTTAAATAATAAATTTAAAAATTTTAATATTATGCTAAAAGTACGTTTTTTCTGTTCCGTACATTTGATTTTTTAATCAAAATATACCTATTTAATTTTTGGTACTATTTTTGGTAACTTCGTCTTTTATGTTCAAAAATCGTTTAATTTCATTATAAACAAGTTTTTAGCTTAAGATTTAATTAAACAATTTTCAACTGAAAATTAAAGTATTTTATTTGAAAATTCGTTCTTTTGGTAGAAAATTTAAATATTTTGGTAGAAATTACATCTTTCTTCGCTCAAAATAGAAATTTTTGTTTACGAATAAAACTGTTTTGGTTATGGTTTCAAAGATTTTTTTCAAATCTTTTCATTTTCCGATTAGTTTCAAATGCTTTTCATTTCGATTAAAATTTTTCTTGGTATAAATGATAACTATAACATTTTTCTCTGAGAACTAATCTTTTTTTGTCGAAAGTACAAGTACTTTGTTAAATATCCACTTTTTGATTGAGATTCATCACTACAATCAAACCATGACTATTCAATTTTTGATTAAAAAATTCATATTAAAATTTTTTTAAATTATCTATCTAGTTTAACATTTTTCTTCTATTGTAGAAAATTAATCTTTTGTGTTGAAAATTTATCTTTCTACTTAAAAATAAATCTACTTGGTTAAATATTTTCATTAAAAATTAATTCGACGCATGTTGGAAATTCATAATTTTAGTTGAAAGTACATCTTTTTTTCTGAAAAATTCAACAACTTTGTAGAAAGTTGAAAAGCTTATTTAAAAATAAACTTTTTTATCTGCAAAGATAATTAGGTACTAATTTTAAATGCTCATTAAATAGAAAGTAATTTTTTGAGTTGAAAAATCAACTATTTCATTGAACACTCATGTATTTTCATAATAATTTTGTTGTTCTTAGAAAATCATCGTTTTAGTTTATATTGTATTTATATATTTCAATTAAAAAAGATGAAATTTATACAAAAAAATAGGAATTTTCAAACCAAAAATGAATTTTCAACAAATAAATATTTTTCACTCATGAAAAAAATTTTATGTAAATTGTTTAATCTTTAAGCCAAAAGACGATTTTTCTCTAAAAAAAATTAAATGTTCAAACAATAAATATGACTTCAACATAAAATTAATTTTTCACGAAACTGATGCATTTTTGCACAAGAAAAATGAAATTTCAAACTAAAAAAATTTTTTTCTGAAAAGGGCGAATTTTCAAATAAAAAATATCAATCTCAAAAAATGGAAAAGTTACATTTTCGGTTAAAAAAATTAACTGCAGAAAAAGTGTGTTTTCCACTAAAGAGTTAAATTTTCAACCAGACATAAGCCTTCAATCAAAAAAATATATTTTAACAAAGTAGTTTACCTTTTACCCAAGTAGTTAAATTTTAAATATAAAAAGATCATTTACCAACAAAATAATTAAAATTTTAACCAAAGAGATGAATTTTTAAAGTAAAATAATCTTTAATAAAAACAGTGATTTCTTAAAAAAGTGATAGAAGAAATTTCCTTTTTTTTTTAAATGAAAATTTAACTTTTTGGTTAAACATCATTTTTCTTTGCTTGAGTATTAAGCAAAGAGGAATGATTGAATTTTCAGTCTAAAAATACGATTTCTCAACAAAAAGAATGACTTTTTATCAGAATTGTTGAATTCTCAACTCAAAAGTTACATTTTTATTTTTTATCAAAAAAGATTAAATTTCCCTTAAAGTAGAGGAATTTTTAATCACACAAAAAGTTGAATTTTCATCCAAAAAAGATTCCAATCGACTTTGCAAAATAAAAATTTAATTTTTTAACAACGAATAATTATTTACGAAAAAAATTGGATTTTTAATCGAAAAAGACGAATTCTTTCAACCAAAAAGAATTTTGAACTAAATAGTTCAATTTTCTAACAAATACTTGCATATTTATTCAAAAATATGACAATTTTCTTATAACAAATAGATTTTTAAGTAAGTGAAACCAAATTTTCAACCATAGTTAAATTTTCATTCAGAAAATATTTCATTTTTTTCTCAACACCCAAATATTATATTGAACAGTAAAATTTTTAACCAAAAATGATGACTTAACAAAATTGTTGAATTTTTAACCAAACAGTTACATTGTCATCCAAAAGAGGTGTAATTTCTGCTAAATCAGGTGAATTTTTAGATAAAAAAGAGAAACTTAAAAAAAAGAGCTGAGATTTTAACCACAAAGTTAAATTTTTATTTTAAAAAGATGAAATTTCTCCTGAGACAGATGAATTGAACAAAAAAAAAACCTGAAACAAAATAATTAAATTTTCATCAAAAAACAGATGTCTATTTCAGAAAATTATTAAATTTTCCACTAAATAATAAAATTTATAACTAAACGGATAGTCTGCAGAAAAAAGTTGTTGCGAATTTTCAAAATTCTAATCTGATAATATTTCATTTTTAAGTTTTTAACTTGTCCTATCTTTGAAATTTTAATTTTAAATTATTCAGATTTAAGATTCTTCAATTAAAAATAAGATCGTTCAATTGTAAATGCTTTGAATTAGAAATGATACAATTTCAAACTTCATCCCAAAAAAATTCTGCATTAAAAAAAATTTAATTTGAAATTTTTCAATTTAGAACGCACTTAATTACAAACAATACAGTTTTGATTCCTTTGAATTTCAAATTATTGAAGTTTAAAAATTGTATTTGGGAAATATTTTCCTTTTGATATTCTGAACTTGCCCTATTTTCGAAATTTTCTTTAATATCTTAAATCATTAAAATTCGATATTCTTTCGTTTAAAATAAAATTGTTTCATTCTATAAGCTTTAGATTAGAAATGATAAAATTTCAAATCTTTCCTGATAAAATTTTCCAATTATTTTAAAGGAATCTGTTATATCATCAGGGATTGTAACCTTACCGACAGCAGATCAACCCTCCAAACCGACACATCGAGTTCAATTTTTGGGTTAATAAATAAGAAGCAGTGAAAAAAGTGGTTCTGGTCCTAAATTTTTGATAATAATGAAAAAAGCAAAAAAAACCATTATCCACAAAAAAACTTTTTTCATAATTATACAGATTTAGGACCAGACCCACCATTCTTAGTGCTTCTTGTTTGTTATCATAGATTTCCAACTCGATATGGCACTTCGTGTTAAAATAAGTTGGAAAATAAAAAAAAGTGGTGGTAAGATAGGAATCTGGTCACGTGACCCACTCATCACATGGCCTTCAGTGATCTTAGGTTTTCTCAAGAGATTTTTAACGATTTCAAAAAATTTGAAAGGATTCTAAAATAATGCAGAAAAATGAAATGACTTTGAAGGAATTGAAATTTTTTTTTAAGAATGAAAAAAGGTTGAAGGATTTGCAAGCAATTTTATCAAATTTGAAGCCAGTTTAGGTGATTTCAAAAAATGTCAAGCCAGTTACTGAAAAGTTATTTAAAAAGATTTTAGTTAATTTGAAGAGATTTCAAGGGATGTAATTTTTTAATATTTTAAGAAATTTAAGAAAACTCAAAGAATTTTAATTAAGTGTACTCAAGTTCGAAAATTGCACATGATTTTGAAGAAGTTGAAGGAATTTAAAAAAATTCGGAGAAGTTAAAGGATTAGAAAAAAACTTAAATAATTTCTGAAACTTTAAGTGATTTTAAGGAATTACTGTAGAGAGTTGGCGAGATTTTATGATTGTGTTTGAAGGATTCAAAGATAATTCAAAAATATTTCAAGATTTACATTAAATTAAAAAATGTTTAAGAAAGTTTTAGTGATTTTAAGGACTTTAAAGCTATTTAAAAAGTTCAAAAACAAATTTATTTAAAAAGATTTTAATACATTTTAAGAGACTTCAAGGGGTTTGAAAAAATTCGTTGATTTAAGGATTTTCAAGAGATTTAAAGGATTCTAAAAAAAATTTAAGGATTTCAAGAGATTTTAATTAATTTTAGTCAATTTTGAAATTCTTAAAATGTGAAAGAAGTTGAATGGAGTTCAAAAAAATGCGGAGGTCTTTAATGATTTCTAAGAACTTAAGTGTTTTTGAAGAATTACTAGGGACTTGGCGGAATCTTAAAGTTTCTTTTCAAAAGATGTTTTTTTTTTATGATGAGGATGATTTTTTTTATGAGGATGATTATTTTAGGAGATTTCAAGGTATTTAAAGGAATTGATTGATTTAGGGAGTTTCAAAAGATTTGAAGAAGCCTAAGGAAATTTAAAGGATTTTCGATTTACAAGATTTGAATAATTTTAGTCAATTTTACAATATTTTAAATTATTTTCAAAGAATTTTGAAAAATTTACAAGTTATTTTGTAAAATTTTAAGACAGTTTTAGTGGTAATAAATAATTTCAAGCGAGTTTTTGAAAACTTATTTTAAAAGATTTTAAAGAATTTGGAAAAATTCAAAGATTTTAAGGATTTTAAAGAGATTTAAAGGAATTTAGGAAAGTTTAAAGGATTTCAAGAGATTTGAATTAATTTAAGTCAATTTCGAGAAACTTCGAAAGATATAAAATGATTATAAGAAAATGAAAGGGTTTAAAATAATTCGGAAGTGTTGAAGGATTGTCAAGAAATCTTACAGAATGTCTGAGAGTTCAATTGATTATACGGAATAACTAGGGACTTGACGGGATTTTAAACTTTATTTTTAAAGCATAAAAAAATATTTCTATAAGTTTTAGTGACTTTAAAGAATGTTAGGCAATTGATTTAAAAGTTATTTAAAATGATCTTAAGTTATTTCCCAAATTCCGAGATTTTAAGACTTGTCAAGAGATGTAAAGGAATTTAAGAATACTTTAAAAATTTTACGTGATTAAAATTAAATTAAGTTAATTTCTAGATACTACAAAAGATTTAAAATGATTGCAAAGAAATTGAAGGGAATTAAAAAAACAGTCGGAGAAGTTTAAGGATTTTCTGATAATTTTTGTTTCCTTAAAGTGCAAAAATAATATGTTGACATCTTTGAACAACACACTTTAACGAACTACTAAAATTGAAAAATTTTGACCGTCAGCTATCCCAACAATGCAGCCTAACCTCAATCGCGGCACATTATATTTTTTCTTGATGGATTGTCGAAATCGCACTCTTCCCCAATTGCTAATAATTATTAAAGAAATGGCTTTTCTATTTGAGAAGCAAAGCCATATCACGATTTCATACTTACTTCCGTCTGCAAAAATTAATTTTAGTCAAACTCCTATCTAATCAATGCTTTGCAGTCCACTAAGTGGTAAGGCCCTATAGATTTCGCCGTTACCGACCGAGTATGAGGTAATGATAGAATACTCAATTGATCAAGTTAAGAATCTTCAATAACAGAAAATGCGTAACGTCTTAATCAGACTAGATGGAAAATAATATTTTCAAATTAAAATTATTTTCTGAAAAAAGATCCGACTTCATCTTAACTCCATTGGGAATGGAAGTTTTTTGGTTCGATTCCCAATTCAGTGAAGATGGAGTGGGATATTTTTATATTGTTTTATATTAAAAGTTGTAAATTATGCACATCTTTGTCATATTAACATGCATTCCAAAAAATGATTTCGTTTCATTTTATTTTTAAATTCTTAGATTATGTTTTTTCTGAAGAAATAAAATTGTGACGGTAAATAAGAATTTTGAAATTAAATTTTTAGTTCATGCTTAGTAACCAGGAAGTAGAGAAAACATATTGTCATCTTTAACAATTCTGAAGGTTTCGTCTAGCAAATACGGAAAATTTCGAGATCTGGGAACAAAAATTTTCCTTCTACTTTATTAACCTTAAAGAAAATAAAACCTTATCATAAAAGTGAAGTCATGAAATCTTATATATACCAGCCATTTATCTAACCGCCGTTCATATGTATTTATAAAAAAACCCGTTTTATTTTCTCTACCATCGTGTACATTTATTACAAATGAAGACTATGACTTGCAGTCTTTTTCTGACATTCTTAAGTTTCCTGTATTTTGAACGTAAGTGTAATTTATCATTTATAATTACATTAATATTTATAAAAACTATCAGGCATACATACTAAATTGTTGAATCTTAAATTTTCTAAACATTTAAATGATCTTTACTGTAAAATAACGCCTAAAGAATGTAACATTAGATTTTTTAATTTTGAAATAGTATTTGTACATCAAAAATCTAAATTTATACGTGTAAAAAAAAAAATATTTTAATTTTTTTTCTGTTAAAATTCAAAATTTTTTTTTAAATATATTTTTTAGTGAAGATTGATCTTTTGGTTGAATATAAGTTTTTCTTCAACAGAAAATTTTACTGTACAATAAAGTTTAAACATTTATATACAAAAATGTATTATTCATGCATAAAAAATCAGCATTTCAACGTTTTTAAAACTATTTCATTTTAGGATTTAAAAATTCTATAGACGGCCATTTGTATTGCTCGGAAAATCAAACCATTTATCTCTTAAAATTTTTGTAATAAAAATAATTTTTTTAGATATATAGCCTTTCAAAATACCACAAATTTAATGAGAATGAAAATTTTAAGCCAAACCATTCACGACTTAAAAAAAGATAAAAAATAGTAAAAGTTTGTTTTTAAAAGATCTGGAAGATAATCAAAACAACTGTTTAAATTTTAAAAAGTCCATAAATCGTGTTTTATCGCACAGAGAATAATATAAAAATTCACTTTACGTTCACACTATACAAGATACGAAGAAAGATAAAAAAACATAAATTGTGCATCCAAAAAAGATCTACAAATTTGTTATTAATGACTTTTTGATAGAATTCTGAGTTTCTGTTTTAATCGCAAAAACTAAAATAAAAAATTAAATTCTTAACAGATGACAAAAGCTATACAAAAATGAGTGGAAAATAGTGACTGATTCAAAAAATACCTACAATTACATTCGGAAAAACTTTTTGATATGAAGCGTGGTTTTTGTTATATCCTGAAAAATAGCACTAAAAATAAAAGAATAAAAATTTTTCTAAACGACAAAAGGTTCGAAAAAATGTATTAATAACAGTTTTTCCCTTAAAG
Organism: Belonocnema kinseyi; assembly: GCF_010883055.1. Lineage (NCBI taxonomy): Eukaryota > Metazoa > Arthropoda > Insecta > Hymenoptera > Cynipidae > Belonocnema > Belonocnema kinseyi. The sequence continues at coordinate 136,713,718 of NC_046659.1, read as the reverse complement.
AGCTTCTCAAATTTGTTTTTAAACATTTTAAGCTAGGGCGAGCAGACTTTTCTCTTTTGATAAAAATAGGATTGAAAATAAAAAACAATTTTTTAACCGATATAAGTAAACAAAAAACAATTTGCTCAAAGAAAAAAAATTGACAAATTTTTCATAAGCTTATGTTATAAAAATATATTAAAAATAAAAAACTATCTCTTTTAAAAAGAAAATTATATGTTAGAAGTATAAGTTTCTCTATTCAACAGAAACTTTGTAATATCAATTTCTCTTCCAAAATCAGGTACGAATGGATCTCCGGAGCATCTGGATTTAGATGAGGTTTTTCTACAGCTATATTATGGCTATACTTTCGATGGACATGTTGACTTCTCAAAACGCGATCTGAACGGATATGAATATTTCCGACACATACCCAGTTGGATGCAACCTTATGGCCATTATGTTCTTCCTGAAACTCTTCAATTTTTTATACGAACGGATACAGGTGATCATTTACAAACTCCTTTACATGCGTCTAATCACACGCAACTTAGGAGCTATCCTTCTATTCCAGAATTTGCTAAAGTGCGTATAGAACGTAAAATATTCAGAACTGTGGGAGAATTCTCATTTTACTATCCAAACCAGTATCACAGCCCTAATCCTCCTTTTTACCCACCATTGAACCGAATTTATGTACTAATGCCAAGAGGCCCTGTCTATAGTGCACCACTAGTAAAACAGATTTTGGAAAGATCATCATATCAGTGAAACTCTGAAAAATTTTATCTTCGAAGAACTACACGAAAAGAAGTTTGGTAGAGTTGCTCACCCCACACGTACAATGATCACAGTGAACAGCGCCACTTCTTTTTCGTAGATCGGCTCCAAGGATTCGGTGGAACCATTACCCCGAACAGACCGAACCGTTTAACCAACCGTATATTTGAGCCGTTCTGCACACGCGGCGCTTGCGGCACTATTCCGCGGGTGCGCAGTTCAGAAAAATATAGCACCAGCGTTGCGGGTCGGCTGATCTCCACATGTTTAGGGTAACCAGTGCCCCGAATCTAAAGCAGACGCCACAACACACCGACGTACAGTAACTCTCCGAGCGCTAGCGCGGCGGTTTTACCAAACTTCTCTCAGTGCTGTTGTATCAAATCCGATAGTACGACATTTCTGAAATTTGTAAAAAATTGTGTCTGCCGAGAAAACTTAGACTATTGTATCAATAGCTCATCATCCAAATTTTAAGATACCTTTTTCACTCCGGATTTCTATCAAATGCTACGTATCATAATATCGGAAATTTCTATTAAAGGGCAGAATTAAATTACGTATCGGATTATAGGCCCTTTCTGTCACGACCTCTTCCTGTAACAAAACCTAACGAAATATTTCTACTCCTCCCTTCTCCGTCTTACTGTATGTAGTTTTTAGTTTCCAGAAATATTTTCTAATCCTTGCTAGTAGAATTAAGCAGCTTGTTCGAAAACTTCATTTTCAAAATCGGCTAATTTTTCCTTGACTAAATTTTCATTTTCCTTCATTATTAATATTCAAATACCAGCTTTTTAATCTTGTAATATTTTTAACATAAATATCATTTTAAGCAGGATAGAACAGTATTTTTAATCAAATAAACATTTTCAAATCAAAAAATTTATTTTGAACTCAAAAATGCCTTTTCTACTTTAAAGATGACCTTTTAACGTCATACTTTAATTTTCACACTAAGCGATACATTTTTTTAAAAATAAAAGTTGAATTTCCAACCTAAAAATATATTGATTAAATTGCCTAATTAATGAAGTTTTTCACGAAACTAAAGGATTTTTACTAAAAAAATGTAAATTTTTAGCTAAAGCAGAGAAATAATATAAAAAATGGAAAAGTTACATTTTCAGTTAAAAAATTCGACAAAACAGTAGAATTTTCAATAGAAAAGTGTGAATTTTTAAAAAAAGGTTAATTTTTAACCAAAAAATTGCATTTTTTCAAGAAAGATAACATTTCTTTTAAAACAGATGACTTTTGAATTACAACAATTTTTGTTAAGGTGAATTTTCGCCCAGAAATAAATTTGGTTCTCTTTTCCAGACCCAAATATTAAATTAAAATTAGAGTAAATTTTACTACGAAATGTTGAAATTGTCGACAAAACAGCAGAAATTACAACAAAAAAGTATAATTTTCGACAAAACTGACGAATCTTCAAAATTGAATTTCAACGTCAAAAAGACAAACATTAAAAAAATTAATCGAATTTTCAACGGAACAGCTACTTTTTTATTCACTATAGGTTAAATTTCTTCTAAAACAAATTTTAACCAAGTGGTATGACTTTTCAACAAGATTGGTTAATTTTCGAGCAAACATTTGCATTTTCGTTCATAAAAAATTAAAATTCTTCGAAAACACGTGAATTTTTAAATAAAAAAGATTGACTTTTCAACATAAGAATATTAATTTAAAACAATTAATACATTTTCTAGAAAATAGTTAAATTTTATGCAAAACTGTTTTATTTTATCCAAGAAAGTTGCAAAATTATATTAAAAAAGATGAACTTTTCAACCAAAAAGACAAATTTCAGAATAAATAAATTTATTCAAAAAAGATTTCAGTTGACCTATCAGCAACAAAATTTAAATTTTTAACAAAATGTTAATGTTCTGCCCAAAGTGGAAAATTAATTCTTAACAAAGTGGGTCAACCTTTACCTAAGTAGTTAAATTTTCATTGTAATAAAATGAATTTTTAGTCAAAATGCAATAGTTAAATTTTCAATTAAAAATAAATTAATTTTGTGACAAGAAAGAAATTAATTTTCAACGAATAATGTAATAGTGGATATTTCAAATACAAAGGATGACTTCTGAATAAAATTTTTCAATTTACAACTAAAAATAAAATTTTATACTAAATGTATGATCTTCAGCTGAAAAAAATTGAAGAAAATTATTATAAATAAATTGCTAACAAAAACATTATATCACTGTAAACCTATTCTTTATTCTTAAAATTCCTTAACTTAACTCTGACCAAAATTTTCATTTAACCTCACCATTTATTCAAATTCCAGATTCTAAATTTTGTAATATTTTTAACATACAATATACATTATAATTATGTTTTTTAGTATATAAAAAAGAGGAGTTAATACTTGCGTGGCCAAAATACTTCAATTAGGATTTATGCACCTAAAATCTATATTACAATGATAATTTGTCATTGAACCCTTATTGATTTTGTAATAATTTAAATTTGTTATAAACTCTAATGTGAGGTATAATAATTTTGGTTTAATAATATTATATAATGTGCTGTAAAATTGTGTGAAAAAAATAAATACAATATGCCTATACAACTATGAGCTAATTTTTAAAATATTTCCTATAACTCCTGTGTCAAAATAATGGAAATATTTAGTAAAATAATTATTTACCGTGAAAAATAAAAAAACAGAATGCTTCTTTGCATTTATTAATTTCTTACTGCATGAAAACAGGTTATTTTATGATTTATGATATTATATTATTCTCATGAAATATTATTGATAACATGTTTATAATTTATTTTTGTTGAAATATAATATTTATCGGTCAAATTGGCAAACCTAATATTTCTTTGCAAAATCTTCTATTATTTTAGATCTATCATCCTAAATATTGCATTTCTGTTATGAGATATGTAATCAAAATTATCATAAAAACTTTGTAATTTTTCATGATTTATAATGAATTGAAATTCTGATGTTCATAATGATAATGCAAATTTTCAATTTACCGTCGAAATATTCAGGATACGAAAAAAGAAAATTTTTCCAAACTCTCAAACTCAAAGAACTTCTAAAAATTTGTTAAAACTCACATTTTTATTGGACACGTAGTTTTTGTTTCATTTAAAAAAATAACACTAAAATTAAAAAATTTAATTTGTGGACAAACAAAACGAACTATGAAAAAAGTTAAAAGAGTTTTCACGCAAAGAGAGGTACAAATTTGTTATATTTCATTTTTCGATAAGACGACTAGTTTGACTTTTCTTCGTGAGAATCAACATTTAAAATAAAAAATAAAATTATTGTACAAACGACACACGCCACGGAAAAAAGACAAAAGTTCTTAACTTAAAAAATACCTAAGGATTTGCTATGAATTTTTAAAAATAAAACGTGTAGTTTAGGTTTTGATTTAAAAAAATAAAAGTACAAACAAAAAATTTAAATTTTGGACAAAGAAAGACACAAGCTATAAAAAAAATAAATAGACAAAAGTTGTTCGGCACAAAAAGATCGAAAAATTTTGTAGCAATAATTTTTAGAGAGAACGAGTAGATTTTCTTTAATTTGTGAATAATAAATTTACAAATATAAAAACTATATATTTTTTAACGACAGGGGAGGCGAAGAAAAATATAGATACGAGTACGATACATTTCACATAAAAGTGTTGAACATAATATGTAGAAGTTCACATTTTGAACTAAATTGCACGCAGAGCACAAGATACGTGATGAGAATGTGCTCGTTAAATCGGAAGGAGCATTAACAAAAGAGAATTCACAATTACTGAATATCAGTTGCCGATGCTTTCATCTTGAATTTTAAGAATTCTGTGCACAAATATTATAGTCTTATAGAGGATTTTAAGTTTTAAATGAGTATTTACAGAGGTTCTAGACAGGACTTAAGTAGGACTTAAGTAGGTTCAATGGGCAATAAGACTAGCAAATGCCATAAATATTCTGGATTATAGGAATACAACTAAATACTATAAAATAAAATTTTGTAATTTTAAAATTGAAGCATACATTTTTTCCTTTAAGCGTCTCATCGAAAAATTAAATCATAAATCATGAGTCGGTTGTCAAATAGATTTCAATAATTTGGTTCTGAAATTCGAGTGTATTACTTTTGAAATTATGTTAACACTTCTGCCACATTGAAACACATGGGTTAGTGTGGTCTAAATTTGTGCTTCTTAAATTTTTTTCTTTTATTAATTTTATTTATTAGTTAACTTTTTTTTGCTGTGAAAATGTATGTTTTCGGTTAAAGTGAGTTTTTTTAAACAAAAACTTTTGCTATTTTATTATCTTTAAATATATATGTTATTCAGTTCAAAATTCATAATTTTATTACATCTTGATGTTCCTATTATTTTGTTAAAAATTTGTCATTATGGTTTCACATTAATATATTTTTCAAAACTGTGTTTTTTGTTTAAATTTAACCATTTCTTGATAAAAATCACGTATTTCCTGGTTGAAAATAAAAATACATGGTTTAATATTGTTCTAGTTCGTTAAAAATATATTTTTGAGGATTTCGTAACCCCGTACAGGAACTCTTATAGATTCAGTCAGGTGATCGTTCGTCTGTTCTACTTTTTACTTGGTACGGGAAGCTAGGGACTTCAGAGGTAATTTCGGAGGGAGGGGGGTAGTGATGTAGTAGGGAAACTGAGAGTGAGCAGCGGCAGAAAGGGAAATTAAGCGCACGGTAAGTGTGCAGCTTCTGCAACCACTTCCCCCACTACTTTCCTCGCGCCAAAGCTAGGAAGCATGTAGCTAGTCTCCCCTCCTATTCCTGTGTCCTTTTTTCTTACTGCGCATGTGAAGCGTGCAGGCAACTTGGATTTTCTTCACCGAATATGAAAAACCAGATGCGGCTCACGCCTGCCGCCAGAAGCGCGGAAGGGGAAATCGACGCAGATAAGTGCAGTAGTGGGGGAAGAGGTTGCTGCTAACTGTCCGTGAACTGTTGATTTGCCGTAGCGTAGTGCGTGAGTTGTGCGTAGAGAAGGAATGGAAGGAGAAAATGATAGTAGGGGAAGGGATATAAAGTAAAGGATAAAGAAGTGGGGAAATAAAAAATAGGGTATTTAGAAAAGTGATAATAGGGTAATGGAGTGTTAAAAGGGAAACTATCAGATGAAAAAAGTAAGTAGGTAAAGGTATGTTAGTAGGAAACCGGAAGTATGAGAGACAAAGATTTGAACTGCTTAATTTATGTCCTTATAGACTAGGAAACCCTTATTTAGACCATCTGAAATTCTCGAATTAAATACAAGACTTCAAAGCTAGTAAGGTAAAAGTTTTAAATTTTCACTACAACTGTCCTGGGTCATAAAACAAGTTGAAATAAAATTATATACTTAACAATTTTTCTTTAACTTCTCACATGAGGTACTCCATTCAAAAGCTAAAAAAATATCTCTATTAGGTATCATTCTACGAGGAATATTATTTTTAATATATTTTATTGATGATTATATATTTCTCTTTGTAAATTTGGTATCGATTCTGCATTTACTGGTTTGAATATTTCCTGCGAAATTTACGATAAGAAAACCTCAGAAAACCACTAATAGAAAGTTTGTACGCAAATCCAATAATTCTATCTAAAATTTTATTTTATTTTAAATCTACCGTATTAAATTTTGCAATTATGCTATGAAATTTGTATACTTTTCCTATTTTTCTGGTTTTTAAAGAAAATATATTAAAGGAAACTAAAAGAAATATTTTTTCTATTATTCATGAGTTGTTATATCCTGACCTCCTTCCTTTTTGATTTAATTTATGATTTTCTAGATAAAAAATCCAATATAGGCAAAGCTGTGACTTTTGATAAAAAGTTATAATAACATAACAATTTAATTCCTAAATAAGAAACTTGGTTCTCGAAAGAACTGAGTGAATCTTCATTAGGGTGGTTCAAAAAATGCTTTTCGAGGTACAGGACAAGACCAGACCCCTCCCTCAAAGTTTCTATTCCCCGAGAAAATAAAACGGTAATTTTTTTCGAAATTAGAGTAATAACACCACCGGGCACTTCAAATCCCATTCAATTACACTTAGGAAATTTTCAGTTTTCTAGAAATTAAAATCATGTTCCCGGGTTTTATCAAAACGTGCCAAGTTTTTTTAGTTATTCATTAAGAGTGTCTTTGCAATAAAACCGTTCTAATAACTTTTATTTTCAACCGACCCCACTCTTCTCGCAGCGCCCCAAATATAACCCAAAAATAGAAAAATAAACATTTTTCCTGTTATTGTTATTTTTCAGAAATTTTCGTCGTCTTTTTCATACGAATAATTACTAATGGACAGATTTAATACTTAATATGCCTTTTTAAACAATTTCCAGTTGTTTAAACAAATGTAAATTACTTTAACAAATAGTTATTTCCAAAAAAGTAAAAAAATCAGCATTTTTAATTGAAATCTAATAGTTTGTCATGATTTGGAGGAGTAAATTTTTCTAAAAACATTGTGTAATTATTATCATAATAATTATTTATTGTCTGTTTTCAAAATTGTTAAAAATTGAGCCAGAGATATCAAATTTCTTTTGAAATTAGTATACTATACGTCTTTGCGACACCGTTACGACATCTTTACGACAACTTTACGACATCCTATGTCCATGTCGTTTCGGTGTCTTCACGATATCCTAAATAAGTCGTATGATCTGACGATGTCTTTACGATATCGTAAAGACACGGAAACGACATGAACATAGGATGTCGTAAAGTTGTCGTAAAGATGTCGTAACAATGTCGTAAAGTCGTCGCCAAATTTTGTGGCCACTGGGGACCTCTAGTGAGTGAAAGGCGCACCCAGCCAAAGATAGTTTGAAAAAAGTGAGTTAATTTTATTGGTCAGGGAAAAGTCAAGGATTTGAAACAAAAATTTGCAGAAACTTTTTAAGTAATTATGGTCAGGGAATATTAAAAATTAGTTTGGAAAAAATTTGAGAATTTCTAAAATAAAAAATGGTGGCAAACCTGATATAATATTCTTGTTCGTAATTTAATTGCATTTTATTTATTCTTTTTTTTTTAATTTCTATCTCCTGATGATTATCTTTTTAGTTATAAATTTTATTATTTGTTTTGGTATTCAGCAAATTTATTCAAAAGCCATACTTTTTACTTAAAAATTTAGCTTTTTTCATTGAAAATTCAACTATCTTCGTAGAAAATATACCATTTCCTTAAAATGCATATTCTTGTACAGAAAAGTCATCCGAAATATTTTTTGGATGGAAATTGTACTATTTTTTGAAAAATTGTTTCTTGAATTTAAAAAGGAATTTGATAGAAAATATAGTTCTCGTTTGGAGCATATCATGATGCTAAAAAGTCAAAAAGAAATCTTTTTTAAAGGAAAATTACATTTTTTTTCTAAATTTGTCGTTTTGATTCTGAAAAAATAAATCTTTTTTAGTAGGAAATTCATATGTCCATGTCATTAAGGTGTCTTTACGATATCGTAAATAGGTAGTATGATCTGACGATGTCTTTACGCTATCGAAAAGACATCGAAACGACATGGACATAGGATGTCGTAAAGTTTTCGAAAAGATGTCGTAACGATGTCGTAAAGACGTCGCCAAATTCCCTTTGACACGCGTTTCTGGACAAAAAGAAGTCTTTTTTATCGAATATTGTCGAAATTATACAGCTGATGCTGTTAAAACAAAATGTTATTATTTTTCATAGTTTTTAATTTTATCAACTTTTATAAATTTTTTGCCGAGAAAATGTTACTTTGCAGATTTCTTAACACTGACAGAAAAAAAGAAAACTATTTTGAAATAGAAATTTAGTTTTCCCAAATATCCAACTCCTGAGAAATTCTACATTTTTTTATATTCGCTGTCCTAATAATGGTAATGAACAAAAATTTAATTAAAAATTTCGACTATAAAAATTTAATCCTTGATAAGAAAAAAAAATTGTGCTAGCTTCAGCTTCATAATGGTGATAAGATATCAATTATTATTTTATCTTTTAAACTGACAAATTTCAAAAGTTCCACTGGTTTGGATCGAATGTTATAATTTTTTTAAGGTTTTTTTTCTTATTTTCAATGTAGTATGTTGGAATCGATAAGATTTGTAAATAAGTCTACAGCTTCCAGTGTGAAGCAATAACTTTAAATTTCGGAATGTTTGCCGAGTAGCCTTAAGCTGTATGGATGTGTCATAATACAACAATTTTTTGTTGAAATATTAACTATTTTGTTGTAAAAAAAAAATTATTTCGTTGTAAATTAAGTTTTAAGTTAAGATTTAAATTTTTTAAACGGAACTGAAATTCAATTAATCATCAATTAATTTCGGAAATTTTATATTTCTACAAAATTAAAGTTTAGGAATTAAAATATTTATAGGAATTTAGAATTTCCTTTATTTTATATTTCAATCAATTTATAATTCGTGAATTTATATTTTCGGCCATTTTTTATGTAAAATTGTGGTTTTGCTATTATTTTTTTTTGTTATTTTGTATCAGTCCCGGTTATTTAAGTACTTTTAAGTATGGTGATGAAAAACTATTTTTTTATATCGCCATTGAAAAATATAATGCTACTATATAATAAATATAATTATTATATCTATGTATTTCAAACAAGTAATATGATAAATCATAAAATATTGTTTTCTAATAAAATTAACTAACGAACTCTTCCATATTATATTTCTCTAAACAAATAGACTTGGTAATGGAACTAAAAAATTGTAACATGTATAGTCACTTTTAAAGCAAGACTATTTAAGAATATTTTTTAATTATTGCAACACTTAAAATAATCGAAAATTATTTGCCGAAGTTTTATAATAAATCAGTGTGGAAATTAAATTCTGGGAATTGAGAAAAAATCATTATTATCAGTGTGTGTTTAAATTTATATAAATTTAATTTTCATAAGTTTATTGAGAAAATTTAAAAAATATATTTTTAAATGTTTCGGAAGTGTCAGAAAAAAGTCTAAAAAAGTCTAAAGAATTTTTTTATTTCATGAGATTGTACCAAATAATAGGAAAAAATCGGGTCTTTTTAAAAGATTTTTAGGTCTTTTACAATTTGGGAAGGAAGCAAGAAATATTTGATAGATTTTCGGAAATGTTTCCCAATTTTTAAATATTTATAAACTATTTAAAACGCCTTGAATTTCTAAAAAAAAATTTTATTGACACGATTTTTTCTGAAAATGTTCAAATATTATGAAATTTTTTTTAAATTACCTTGTAATCTTCTAATTTTTCAAAAAAAAATGTAGGAAAATTGTTTATTATCTTGAAAACCTTCGCAATTATTATGAAACTCCTAAAGCTCAGTTTTGAAATCTTTAAAAATCTACATTTCTAAAAATCTTTTAAAGTTTCGAATTTATTTTGAATTTTTTCAATTTTACTGAATATTTATTGAATTTTCTTTATTTTTTGTTTAGGTTTTATAATTTTAGCAAATTAAAACATTTTGCTATAAATTCTTCTTAATTCTTTTTAAAATTTTAGGAAATAGCCTGATATATTTGAAAACGTTTTTTGAATTATCTTTTACAGTTCATTTTTAGAAATAAAAAATCCTAAAAAATTTTCAAACGAATATAAGAAAAATGTCTTTCTTTTTAAATATTTTTAGATCTCCTAAACTATCTCAACTCTGAAAATTATATGAATTTTTAATGCATTTTTTATTTATTCTGTAAAATATAAAATTTTTCCTAAAATATTTAAAATTATACTTAGAAAATTTTTGAAATCTTTTAAAATCTTTTTAAATAATAAACATAATTTTTTCCTAGGGACGTGCAAAAATGTCTTCTATTTTCATGAAGCTTTGCGAAATTTCCTATAAATCTTAAGAACTATCGTTCATTCTCGAGATACCCTGAAAAATGCAATTTAACGAAGAAATGCGTGAATCCCGAAAAATTAAAAAAACTTGTCTCAAAGTCTTTCATATTCTTTTACTCCACATTTAGAAATTTTCAAAACTTAAAATAATTAATTTTTTTAAAATAAAACTAAAATATTAATTCTAGAAAACCTTGTGGATGAAAAATTTTAGTATCTTTAAAACATATATTATATTTCATCCTTTAGTTATTAAACAAATACTTAAAAATTGAAGTTATCACTATACATGACGAATTTTAATTACATTTGATAAAAAAGTTGAATATTCTGGAAATGAAAAGGATATGCTGTCGTCTTCAATTTTTTTAAAGGTTCCATTTGTAATAAGACTAGCAATCACGTAATATTTCGAGGTCTAGAAGCAAGAATATTCCTCGATTTAATATGTTTACCTTGAAATAAATAAAGTGTTGTAAACGGAGGGATGTCATAAAAGCTAGTATATATAGACGCCATTACTTTATAAGCTGATCACACGTAATTAAAAAAAATTATTTTCTCTCTCATAGTGTACATTTATTGAAAATGAAGAATATAACTAGATGCATGTTGCTTACATTTTTGAGTTTCCTGTACTTTCATCGTAAGTGTAATTTACTATTACTTTATTATTTATAAAAACTATTGGTCACAAATTTTGAATTGTACGATTAAGACTAAATATTGTGACATTAACCCTTATTACTTACATGGGTCAAAATGACCCCAACATCAACTTCAGACTAAAATTCTAAGGGCATCAGGTACTTTTGTAGTTAAATAAACAAATGGTGAATAATTTTTTAGGACCATTCTGACCCCATATAACCATCGCTATTCAGTTTTAAATACCCAAAAGAATGTAAGTTATAAATAATAAAAATTGTAGATGTTATGGATTTTCAAATGAAAAATTAATTTTTTTATAGCTTTATAATTTTTGGAATATTCTATACGCCTCCAAATAATTTTAATTAAAAAAAACGATCAGAATGTAGTTTTTTATTTATTAAATAGCGTCTGTGAATTTTTTCAAGTAGTAATGATTCATGCAATCAGTATGACAACGTTTCAAAGTCAGCTGGGGTCAATTTGACACCATGTAATTAATATGTCCTTTTTCAGGGGTGTAAGTGAAAAAGGTTCAATTCCGTAATTTAAAAACAGGATTTCTTAAATCTGAAACATTTTTTAATTTATCATTTAAATTCAAGCTACACATTGAAGCATACATTTTTTCCTTAAAGCGTCACATCTAAAAACTAAATTGTGCAAAATAAGTCGATTATCAAACAGATTTCAATCTTTTGTTACTGGAATTCGGATTATTAATGTTCTCAATAATACAATAACTAATATCTGGTTATGTAAACACATGTGATACATTGAAGCTCATGGGAAAGTGTGATCTGAAATTTTGCTAGTTGATTTTTGTTTATTTAAGTCATTTTTTTTTAATTCAAATACTTTGTTAAAAATATTTTTTTGTTGTGTGAAATTCACTTTTTTAGTTAAAAATATGTTTTTTTAAGCAGAAAATTGTTTTATTATATTAAGTTCAACTGTTAATGTTATTTAGTGAAAAATTCAACTATTTTTGTGAGTCTTGATCTTGATCTCATGTCTGCCGCCGGCAGCGCGGAAGGGGAAATCGCTGCTGGTAAGCGCAGGAATTAGTAGGAAAGTTTGTAGGAAAGAAGAAATATGGGAGACGAAGATTTGTACTACTTAAGCGATCAAAAATAGTAAATTTTACTTTTTTTAGCGACTTTGATAACCTTCTCAGACCGTCTTATAATCAGATCTTTTTCGAACTCAAAAAAAAAAAATTTTTCGTAGTAATAAGCTGATGAAATTATTTCATATACATATTCCCCTTTCCTAAGGGGTTGGAGTGGTCAAAAACGCTAAAGAAACGTAAAAATTACCACTTTAAACACTGGAAACATCACTGTAATTTTTTTTATCTCGCAAAGAACGAAATAACAGTATTTTTTTTATTTATAATAAAGAAATTTCAGGTTTGACACATTCAAGTTTTTTGAAAATGTGTGCATATGACTCAATCGAGAATATTATGTTTTTTGCCCATTTAAAAAAAATCAAAATTAGGCAAAATTTTTTCTTTTTAATTTATAGTTTTTTTTATCATTATTATTCATTATCAAGAACTGTGCATCAACAAAATTCGCCACAATTTTGGAAGTAATAGGGAACCTATTTTTCTGTTTTATAATGAAGGGTGGTTTTTCTGAATTTTGCAATCACACTATGCAAGATACAAAAAAGATCAAGATTAATTGATGTTCTCTTCAAAATGAGCTATAAATGAGTTGTAAATAATTGCTAATGGGTCTTATATTTTTTGCTTTAATTGTAACAAAATTAAATTAAAAGTAATAGAATAAAAAATTTCAGGATAATGAAACGAGACAAAAAAAATAATAGTCCAAAAATGTTCATCCAAAAATAAGGTATCAATTTATCAATTACCTTTTGTTAGGAAGCTAATTTTTAGTCTTAATCCTAAAAAATTAAACTTCAAATTGAAAAATTAAAATTTGAAAAGACACCAAAGCTATTTAAAAGAAGCATTGAAGAAAATTTCTCAAACCAAAAAAAGTAGAATATTTTGTATGCATTATTTTTAAATACAGTTCTTATTTTAACCTTAAAAAGACATGGACATTGAAAAAAATTATAATTTTCGGAAAAAAGAGGCAAGCTAAAAAAAAATTAAAGAAAGAAAAGTTCTATACCCAAAAAAAGAATGACATATTTCTCTTTAATTATTTTTGATGACCAATTTTTTTAAATAAGACACGCACTTTTTAAATTAAATAAATATAAATATAAAAGTACATCTGTTTCAATATCAATTTATATTACGAATTGCAATAACACATATACAAATACATTGGTATGTATGAAAGTTCGCTATTTTAACCAAATCGATTGCAAAGCACGAGAAACTTGTTGAGAATGTGTTCGTTGGTATCGAAAGAGTTTTAACAAAAGAGAATTCACAATCAGAAAATTACAATTATTTATCCTTTAACCTCTTTGATTATGTGAAAAGTGTGGCACGTAGCGCGAGATTTAAACTATGCGCGCCTATGCGCGCTCAATCTTGCGCTCATAGAAAGCTGCAGGCGATGAGAATGTGCATGCAAAGCGTGTAGTTTTATTAAATAGAATTTTGTCGAAATTTTTCTGCTATTGTTGTTTAAAATAGAATGATAAAATTCGGCACTTTTTTTGACAAATAAATTATAAGAACAAATTTAGACTGTAAAAAAATTATGGTTACGAATTCATAAGAAATAAGTCTAAATTTCAGAGAAAAAAATTTGTATATTGGGTGTATACTGCTTTAAATAAGTACCATTAAATTTAATTTTACGTTGTCGGTGTGGAATTATCAGGTAAAAAATACCAAAATGAAATTCCGACTTTCAAGAAGACTTGCACTTTAACTTTTAGAAGAAGACAGGAAAATAGATTTATTAATTTTTATCTTACAAAAATAACTTGAAGTATGTTGCGTTTTATGTAAAGAATTGAGCTTAAAAAAAATCTCTAAAAGTTCATCGATCAGTAGTTTTCTTTAAGATTGTTAAATATTTAAGTTTATTTGGTCAACAGAAAAATATTAATATTACTTATTTTTGCACAATCACTTTCAGGTGGATCTTCCACGCCTCTAGGCTTAAACGAGGTTCGTGTAGGATTTTATTATAACTTTGATTTTGGCGGAAATGCTGTTGAAATATTGCGAGAATGGGATCATTATGAAAATAATTGGTTCCGAGGCATACCCAACTGGATGCAACCTTATGGCCAGTTTCCTCTTCCTGAAGGCCTTCACTTTTTTATACGAACCGATGCTCCTGCACATTACGAAGCACGTTTACATGCATCTAATCACGTGGAACTCAGGAGATACACTTCTATTCCAGAATTAGCTAAAATACGTTTAGGAACACACATATATAAAACTGTGGGAGAGTTCACATTTTACAATCCAGAATTTAATAGCACCCTCGACCGAGTTTGGGATCCACCCACGAACCAAATTTATGTCTTCATACCGCCAATAGGCCCTACCTATACTGCACCAATAGTAAGAGACACTATTGGAGCATCATCATCATCTCACTAAAACTCTCTTTAATCTTATCCTCGCAGAACTTATATCAAATCCTGTCTGAAAAAATGTCTGAAATTTTCATCAAATTGCGTCCTTCGGAAAAACTTGTACGTTTGCATCTATATCTTCTCTTTGAAATTCTATCAAACCTTATCCATTGTGGACTTCTATCAAATTGTCTTCAATGAACTGTTGGACATTATAGCTTTGAAACTCTTTTAGACACTTTTCAAATTAAATTTTTGCAATGTTGCCAATTATTGTCAACTTCTTTGCTTTAGTTAATTGTTTACTTTTGCATCAACACTGTCGTTAAATCGCTTGAAAATCTTATTAGCTTACGGATCGTAGGGTAAAATGGAGCGATGTAAGCCGTGGCGTGATGTGAACCGTTAAGTGATGTCAACCGTGGCGTGATGTGAACCGTGTCTTGATGTGAACCCTGGCGTGATGTGAAGCATGGAATGATATTTTTCCTGTGGGCATATTTATTGTTCCGGATTAACGTTCCTTATTTTTAGCAAAAATTCCTAGAACGCAAAAGATTTGATTTTATTTGCTTCGCTAATGCTATATAAACAGAATTTAAGTGGTGCTTCACATTACCCCACCATTTTTTGAAATTCGGACGAAACGCTATGTTTTAAATTGTTTCTTCCAGATTGCTAACCATTTTAATCAAGTCTTATTTGTACGGAAGCACTATAATTTTCTGCGAAAAGCTTTTCGTTAAAACTCTTTCAACTCTTACCATTGCGAATATTTCATCATATTCTATAGTGAATTTTCCTGGATATTTTTATCGAATTATATCACTCAATAAATCTTATATTTTTGTATCTATATTTTCATATTGCATGAGACTTCATCGATTTTAAAGGATAATATCATAGTAGAAAAGTATAGGATTTTCCAAAGAGTAGAATTATATTCATATTTTTCAGTTTCTGGACAATAGGGTTTGATATAAATGTTTTGTGCGGATAAAATATATAGTTGCAATGAAAAAATATATTTACAGGAAAGGGTGCGAAAAAACTTTAAATTACATCTAGAATATATATTAAAGTGATAATTTATCATTGAACTATCATTTATCATGTAATAATTTCGATTTGTAATAAACTATTATATATCATTGGGCATTACGTGTAAGCGTTTCTATTTGAGTATATTATTATATTATTATTATTATTAAGCCGTAAACTTGTGAGAGCTAAAAAATAAAAAACAAATGCTTAAAAAAGTAAGAGCGGATTTTTTGCCTATTTTCTATGACTCCTTTGAAATACTAATGCAACTTTTGAATACAATAATTATTTACGCTCAAAAAAATAAAAAATTAATGCTCGTTATCTTTACTATAGTCCAACTGCATATAGTGTAAGGTGAGTTTTTAATTCACAATAATCAATCAAATCCTTGAAAATAGTAAAAAGTAATTTAGGGATCCCACTAAAGATTAACTTTTTAGTTATAAATCTTATTATTAGGTAGAAAATTCATCTGTTTTATAAAATATTCTTCTTTTTGAGTTGAAAATTTAGCACGTCTCGTAGAACATTGACCTTTTGTTTAAAATTCATATTTTGTTGCTGATAAGTCAACTGAAATCATTTTTAGATGCAAACTTTTTTTTGTTTTAAAAAGCTCGATTTTTAATTTAAAAGTTAACCTTTTTGGGGGGAAAATTGCATCTTTCTTGGATGAAAATTCAACGTTTTTAATGGAAATTAAATTCTTTCCTAGATTATTTTAAAAAATCACATTTTGGTTAAAGATTCGACTATTTATCAAAAAATTAACTTATTGTTCACAATTTTCATTTTAGTGCTGAAAAGTGAACTGGATTCTTCTTTGGATAAAAAGTTAATTATTTTTTAAGTTTTCCTTTTTAATTAATATGTTTAAGAAAAAATTTCACCTATTTTTAATAAAAACACAGCTGATTGGTTAAAAATTGTACTTTTGTCAAAAGTTTGTATTTTTTATTTGAAAATTCAGATCTTTTAAGAAAAATCACATATTTCGCGGATAAAAATGCAATAGTTAGGTTCAAAATTTACATATTTTGTTCAGAAATCGTACTTTTCGGATCAAAATTATTCCGATTTTTAAAGAAAATTTATTCTATTTTGATAAAAGTGAAATTATACGGTAGAGAATTCAACAATCTTATTGTCTTGATCACGAAAAGTCAACTGAAATGTTTTTAAACGATAAATTTATCTAGTTTTTTTTTTAATTTATCTTCTTGATGAAAAAATGTACCACTCTTAGTAAAAATTTCATTTTTTTATGAAGATGCTACCTTTTGATTAAATTTTTTTTTCTTTGATTGCGTATTCAACTACTTTGTTTCAAAGATTAAGTTGAATAACTTTGTTAAGAAATCATTTTTCAAGATTAATAATTTCAGTTAAAATCTCATCTCTTTGGCTCGAATCGCAACTGTTTTCTAAAAAATAAATCCTTCTTTATTAAAAATGTAACTAAAGGGTTGAAAGATAAATTAAATAGTTAAAAATTTATTTTTTTGTTCAAAAGTTTATTGCTTCGTCTGATAATTAAGTTCATCTTTTTTATTGAAATATAAACTATGATACTTTTCTCTGGAAATTTATCTTTTGAGGGTGAAAATTCAACTATTATGTTAAAAATGTAATTGTTTTCTTAAAAATTCAAGTATATTAAAAAAACTATCTTTTAAAGTAGAGAAGACATTTCTTTGTTCCAAATAAATAAATAAATTTAAAAAATTTTAACTTATATATACAATACTGTTTTATTCCTTAGATATAAAAGATTCTATTTTAATGCATTAAAAGATAAAAATGCTGATTTTTAAATATTAATAGTTAAGGAGAATGAAAATTAGTCAAGGAAATTCAAATACTTTTTGATTATAAGGACTTTCAATATATAAAATATGTTGAAATTTACATGCGAAATTGTAAGAACTTTTAAACGGTTGTTTTGAAAATTCAATGAGGCAGAATCTTAAGCTTTCCAAAATAATAAAAATAGCGAATGAGAAATAATCTACATTTTCTTTTTCTTCCAGCTTCTAAAGTAATAACAAATTGTTTACATAGATTTTTTTTAGAATCTTTACTGTTAGAAACTGTTGCTGCTAAGGAAATCACCATAATTGTTTCTACTTAATACTTGCAATCGGAAAAATGTTAATTGTTTTTAAACCTTTAAATTTTGTATTTCACGGTTTGAAAATTAAATCCTTGATAAAATATGAGGAATTTGTTCTAGATGTTGTTTCAGATTACTGATTTGATATACATCTTTTAAACGTACAAACCTTAAAAGTTCCGTTATATTTTATTATCCTTGTAGTGTTTCTGATATTTTTTAACGTCAACAAAGTAAAGTGGAATAGATAAGGTATCTAAATAAGTCTCCATATTATAGTTTTATGTATTTCGTTCAGAATTTTTGTTTTGTTTATACAATTTATCTAATTGTTTGAAAGTTTAGCTACGTTTTTTTATCAAAGATTAATAATTTTAGTTGAGAATTTATCTTTTTTTTTAAATTAATTTTTTTAATACGAATTGAAATGTTTGGTTTAAAATTCAACTTTTTTGTAGAAAATTCAACGTTTCTCGTAACAATGTTTTGATTTTGTGGCAAAACAACCTCTCGATTTAAAAATTACCTACAACTAAAAGTTATTCTTTTTTTGTTTGTTAAGGAGACAGCGAATAAGTGAAAATTTGAACTACACTTCATCAAAACTGTATTTTACTTGTAAGATTCAAGCCTTAAATGGACGAAATAAATATGAAAAACCATTTAAAATAATTTTTTATTTATAGTGTGGAATTATGTGAAATTTTCTCAAATGTTAAATAACGCCCAGATTTTAATTGACAAAAAATAAAATCTCGAATTCAAAAATATCAGAAACTAAAATTCACTCACTTAGAGACAGAATTATAAAACAAACGAATTATTAAATTCCGACAAGTGTTTCTGATTTCCGGATTTTTAACTCCTGAGCATAGTTAAGTTATGATTAATTTATGAGCTATTTATGAAACTCTAAACAAGATAAACAATTTAATGAACCATTATTTATTATTCTATTAATTATTTTAGTCAATTTTAAATTTCGGAATTTTCATATTTTATGAATAGAATAATTTATGGAAATTTAGATATTCATTTATTTTATAATTAAGTCAATTTACAATTCGTCAATTTATATTTTTGGCAACTTTATTTACTAAATTGTGTTTTTACATTCTCATCATTTATGATGGGGAAAATATTAGAATTGTCAGAAATTGACATCACAGTTTTTCAAGGGATCTTCACGTTTCAAGACCCCCTGAATCCGAAAATCAGGTTTTCACGATAACGTCTGTCTGTCGATCCGGCCGTCCGTCCGTAAACACGAAAAATTTCAAAAAATGAACGAATCATATCCATCTTTGGCATACTTTTTTTAGGTCCTTAAATAAAGGACGAGTTTGTTAACGAGCCATTTTTGATAAAAATTCAAAAAGTGAGCTTATTTTGCAAATTTCTTAAACCACTTTTTTCAGAATTTGAAAATTCTATGCATGGATGTTGATAGTATTAAAAAGAGCAAACAATTTATCCTCATAAAGAAAAACATTACTTTTTGAAAATCCTACAAGATTTTCATAACAAATTTTTGGATTTTCTTCAAAAGTCAAAAATTCAAATTTTTATTGCACAAAAAATAATGAAAAATAAAAAATTCAATTTTGTAGACAAACTATGTAGGATAGGAAAAAAGATGATTAAACAAAAATTGTTATCCCAAAAAAGATCTACAATTTCGTTGAGAATCACTTCTTGATAGGATGCGTACTTTTTGTTTTATTCTTGAAAAATAATGTTGAAAGAAAATGTGTGAAAAAACGACAAAAGTTACGAGAAAAAAATTCAACAAAACCTGTTTACAAATGTCTGTCGGAAATCGAGCGCACAGCGCGAGTGTCAGGATAAGAATGTCTACCTCAAAGTCTACAGAGCTTTGAGAAACTTAATCTCTGACTATACTTAATTAAGTAGATAATTCAGAATACACTTTAAATACAGTGATGAAAAACTACAAAACTTCAGAAAAGAGTATAGAAGGCTTGAAA
Source organism: Belonocnema kinseyi (assembly GCF_010883055.1). NCBI lineage: Eukaryota > Metazoa > Arthropoda > Insecta > Hymenoptera > Cynipidae > Belonocnema > Belonocnema kinseyi. The sequence goes on along the minus strand of NC_046659.1, from coordinate 136,693,749 downwards.
GAAATTTCTGTATTTCATAGGATCTTACAAAAGTTCAGGAAAAATTTTAGGCTTCTTAAAAGATGTTTCGGTTTCTTAGAAGTTGAAAGGAATCAAAAAAATATTTGCTGAATTTTCGAAAATGTTTCCCAGTTTTCAAATATTTCTAATCTATTTAGGAGGTCCTAATTTTCAAATATCATTAAAAATTGTATAAAACTATCTTAAAATCTTCGGAATTATTATAAAGCCCCTTAAGCTTAGTTTTAAAATCTTTCAAAATTGACATTCTTAAAAATATTTTAAAGTTTGAAGTTTATTTCAAATCTGTTCAATTCTACTAAATATTTTTTGAATTTCCTTTATTTTTTATTTGTTTTGGTTTCATAATCTTAGTAAACTGAAATGTTTTGCTTTGAAAAATTCTAAACTCTTTTTTGAATATTTTAGGAATTCGTTCAATAGATTTTAAAACCTTTTTAATTTTTTCAAAGAATTGGAAACGGTAGGGTTTTAGAAAATGTTTTCCCGCAAAAAATAAGCTGCTATTTATCAAAGTGTTATTTCCTTTTTTTAATTGGTGACATGCGGCTGTCAGGAACAATTAATTGCAAAAAATATAACCAAAATGTACGGTTTTTGGGTGAATCTTAACACTTTTCATCAAAATAATGTTTTTTATTTAAAATGAAGAGCTAATGGCTAGCTAATAATGGCACGCGGAATCTGGCTCGAAGACTGGGCCTCCGCGCTTGTGCCAGGTCTAGGATGTACGGCTGTGTCGGCCTGTCCGGCCTCGCTGGGTTCCTCTATGGGTATGAAGTGGAACTTCATAAACTCCCCTGGTGCGGGGAGAGCTGCTGATGGTGCCACTTTTATATCGTAGGGTAAGGATAGCGAATTCGGGCAGTTTCTAATAATGAGGAGGCTAGCTCGGCTGAAGATGCGTCGTTTCGCCGGGTTAAATTAACAGGCGGGAAGGGGTACTTGGGTTCTTCAATGAACCGAGGTACCTGCAGTATTAAGGAATAAACACTTTGACCTAGTTGCAGATCCCTAGGAAGGACTGCATCTTCTTTCGGGTTCGTGGCGGGGCAGCATTCCGGATTGCCTCTACATGCCCGGTCTGTGCCGAGTTACCCTTCGTATTGACCATGTGTCCCAAGTACGGTAGGCTAGCTTGGTCGAAACTGCGCTTTGCTGGCGCGACTGTTAGGCCGTATATGCTGAGCCTCTCGAACAGCAAGGCCAAGTGCAGCGAGTGTTCTTCTCAATTGCTGGAATAAAAGGAAGATGTCGTCGAGATACACTATGGCGTATATTCCCCATTGCTCGGCCAGGAACTCGCGCATGAGGTTCTGAAAAGTTCCGGGTGCGTTTTTAAGACCGAAAGGCATCACTGAAAACTGGAATTGTCCTCACGCTCTTTAAATCCAATACTGAGAAGATTTTGATCATATCGAAATCATTCAGCTTTTCGTGGATTCTCGGTAGGCACTGGGGAGCGTCTACCGTCATGCCGTTTAAACGGCCGTAGTCTGACTAAAAACTGTAATCGCCATCCTTCTTGCCAGCGATCACAATGGTTGAGCTGAAGGGCGACGTGGTGGGCTCAATGATGCCGTTACAAAGCATTTCGCGGACTTAGACATCGATATATTGAAGTTTTTCGTCGGAATATCGCCTGGGGGCTTTGCCGAATGAGTGACCATCCTTAAGCTTGATGTGGTATTGCACGTTGGCCAAGGTTTGCTTTAGGCGTCCGCCTCCGTGAAACAATCGCGCGTGCAACTGTAGGAGCTTCCGGAATGCCGTCTAAAGCTCGGCGTGAAAATTAATCTATACCTCTATCTACGCCGTGGAGAAGGCAAGTTGGTGATTGTGGGGGAGAGCACTTAGGTACAACCTCTGTCGTCCGATGGTGCCCATGAACATACAGTCAGCCACATGGTCATAGATAACTATGTGCTGCTTTAGTTAGGGTCGGCACAGGATTAGTTTGTCTCTCAATTCCGGGCTGACGTAGAATGTTCCGGGGTAATCAGCTTGTTGAGTGGTAGGGGACAAGTAATTTGTACTATTCAGTTGGATAGTTGCCCCCACGGCAGCTAGTAGAGCGTGGGAAGAGGTGTCGTACGAAGGCATGACTCGGAGGGTGTCAAAATTAATTGTTTGAAAAAATTCTCCGAGGCTAAAGTGTCGATTTCAGCAAAAATTTCTCGCTTCCCCAGAAGGATTCTGATCCGGGGTAAAATGCTAAGATAGGCCATGACAGCGCTCAAGACTGGCGCACGCTCGGCGCTGTCGGGGCGGCAGTTGCATCTGCCTCATCCGCCTGGTCCTTATAGATTCCCGAAACCGCAATTGCTTGAAGTGTCTTGATTACTGGACAATCCCTATGGAGTGACGTTCCAGGCAATAATGGCATTGCGATGGGGGCCTAGTTGGAGTCGACATTGTCACGGCACTATTTTTAGGAGTGTTGTTAGCAGTAGCATTTTTGGCCAGTTGTTCAAGAACGGCATTGCGTGTATTCTCCTCTGCCTCGTCAACCTTCGCCTGCACTGCTCGTTCCACTAACTCATTGAATGAGGTTATGTTCACTGCTCTCAGCACCTTCTTAATGAATAGTTCGAGGGCATCCAGTGACCATCCTCGACCACAAGGATGGCCCGATGAATACCTCGGTAAAATATAGCTCGCTATAGCTTAGAAAGACTTCCGGACATTCGTGGTCCATGCCCGAGAAGGTGAGACGTCGGTTGTGCGGATGGTGCGTATGAATGAACGCCAGTCTGTAATGGTGAGCGCGACGCGTTTTCTCTTCAGGTAGATGCGGGCGTGAACATCATTACTGGCCGTAGGTCGATTGGCAGAATCCCGCTGTTCAGGCGGCTGCTAGGGCCTGGTGTGTAGTCATTCATATTCAACTGCTCGCTGAATAGTACCCGTGAAGCGCTTCGCGTTGTGTCGGGTGTGATTTTGCTCCCAGCACGTTGTGTGGTAGGGAGCGATGATATCCTCTAGCTGCCACCGAGTTGTGGTGATGCTGGCGTGTCGAAGTTTATATTGCCCATAGTGGACGGGCTGTGGTAGGTGGCTTACCAATATGTCGACGCTTCGTGATCGGAGAACGTATCATTTGAAACTCGGGGGGGGGGGGG
>NC_046659.1:136687822-136690595 GCF_010883055.1 Belonocnema kinseyi | reverse complement strand
TGTCAAGCCCCACGTTCGGATCGCCAATTAGTTTTCTACCCCGGTGTATGTGTATGGACGTAGTTGCGAGATAGAAAGTCAGTGCGTAGATTGGCGGGGGGGTAAGGAGGGTAGGAGGTTACTTAAACAATAAATATGTGTGATGAAGGACGGCTAGGTGGGCGATTACGAAAAGACAGAAGGATAAGTTTCGCATTGTGTGTCTTCGAGGTTTGTGACGGGACGCTGGCCGGGCCGACTCTTGTGTGATGCCGGCCGCGGAGGTGCCGGAGAAGTCGACTGCTGTTGTGCGGCGAGCCACCGGTCGAGACCTCGCATACTCTGAGGCAGGTTGGTTTGACTGATGGGTGGTTGTAGATGCACTCATTTCATATCCCCCTTGAGGAGTCTTTTATAGGCCGATAACCTATCCATGAAATTTAAATTCCTCCTGCGACTCCCACAGAAGCGTTTAGGAGGTGAAGATTCCAACAAGGAAGCAGAGAACGTCTTCGCTAGATTCGATGTCAAGGACAGTGAAATGCTTTGAGTAAGTTGAAAGCTTTTATTCAACGTGAGGAGGAAAAACGCAGCTCTGACACCTCAGAAATTGTAACACGAACTGAACTTACACTCTACGTCTCGACTCTCGGTGACCGTCCCTGAGACTGGTGAAAGAGCAGTGGGAGCGGTAGCGGACACGCTGATTGGCTGCGAGGTCGGCAACGAAGTCGCAGCCAGCAGTGAAGGAGGGTGGGGGGTGTCTCGACCGCGCTGCCTCGATCTTCACGCGTCTGCACAAAAATTCGCTAAAATCTAAAATTTATAACTTAAAATTAAAAATATAAAGAATTATTCTAATATTTTAAAAATTGAACCTTATGCTAAAAACTATCCTTACTTCATTATTCCAAAGGAATCTTGAAGCTAGAACGAATAGAACGGTTGTTTGATATTTGTTGTTAATTGTTAGCTAAAAAAATGTCCCGTCTGATCGAAATTTGCCTAATGACCTCGAGCCGCAAAAGGGTTTATGTTCTTTTCTTTTTACTTTTTTATTTAAACTTTTCTTACCGCCATGTATTTCGAGGTGCCGCTTGAGCTCTTTGGTTCCGCCAGTGTGCTAGAGAAAAAAAAAGAATAGAGGAGAGAGAGAGAGAGAGAAGCTGAAAAGGAAGGAGGGAAGGCACGCGTGGCATAAACCATGCATTTTTCGGGCCATTACGTTCGCAGAAGCACGTGGAAGATGTGCGAATTATAATGAACAATTATAAATAAATAAAAATCTTTGAGCAGTTTCGAATTTTTTGAAAATAGCACAAAAAACATGTTTTATTAGATTGAGTCCTATGAAGATATTCTTGAAAAAGTTGAATAACTCGAGGCTAACATTTTTTTTCGTGAATTAAGGAAATATACTTTTATTTTGTTTTAAAAAAAAAACAGCATTTTTAGTGACCTTCCAGTCGTTCAAAAATGGTATATTTTACGTTCTTTTCGGCGATTTTGACAACTGCTAAGATTCGCCTTTCAGGCGTAAATTAATGATAAAAGCTTAGTATTAGAAAGTTGTCAAAATCACTGAAAAGCGTGAGATTGACTATTTTTGAACGCTGAAAACATCACTACCATTAATAATTGTCGAAGCAGTGGGAAAATCTTTTTGAATTTTCCAAAATTTTAATTTTCAAATAAAAAAACAGAATTCTGAAGATGTTTCTCTCTTCATCATCCAGCAGTAATCTGCCAACATATTTATACCCCATCGTCCTTGAAATCTGCGTTCAAATTCCTTCAAGTCTTGGTGAAACCTTTCTCCTTGCTCTTCACTAAACATCGATTTTTTGAAAAAAATATCAATTTATCACGTTTATTGTCCACTTACGCCGACTAGGAATTGTTTTTTGAAAAAATTGACTTAAAATTCTTGATCAGCGACCTCAAAAACCCCCAGTAAAGTATTTTCAATGTTTATAAATCGGTTTGAAATCGTAAAACTTGATTTTAATGTCATTTTAATCAAATTTGAAGCAAATTTTCACTTTTCGCGATTTTCTGCCTTTTCATCGCCGTATGGTGGGTTGAAATTTTTGTGAAAAAAAAAATCAAAACGTGGTTTTCGATGTATTTTTTCCCGTCGAATTCGATTCTGAAGTCAAAAAATAAAATTTTCCTTTATTTTTTTTTATTTAAAAAAAAACCATGAAAAAACCGTAAAAAATGAGGTTTTTCGAGCAAAACCCCATAAAAATGTAGCTGGACCCTTTTTTATTGCAAATTCGGATTCAGCGTCGAAAAATACATAAGAATATATAGGTCTGGTCAATTGCACAGACACTTTTTTTTTGTGGGCCTGTGTTATTAATCTACGATTTCTCAAGATAGCTGACGCGAGATTTCACTTTTCTTATAAATTTCTTCAAATTTTTGCAATACATACAGGAGATCCGTAATTAATTTACGTAAAAGCTTAAAGGGTGGGAGGGGTCGAGAGATTTTTTTATGGTTTTTTACTATTTTTTTACAATAGTTTTTTAATTTACGTCTTTAGTGTTACACAAAAATGTTGTTGATACATCTTTAAAACTAGACCATGCTGCTTTCTCATCATCTTTCATAGTTCTTTCAAAGTTTTCATCTCTAAATAGAGTACGAATTTCAGGTCCATCAAAAATACATGCGCTTAGTTTAACATCTGTTTTGTGGTGAAATACTTGGCTCAAATATTCGTAGCATTCCCCATCTTGGTCTAATGCCTTGACAAATTGTTTCATTAAACCAAGCTTTATGTGAA
>NC_046659.1:136677356-136687722 GCF_010883055.1 Belonocnema kinseyi | reverse complement strand
TATTTTTTCACAGATTTCTCCATACCTTTAGGTACATATTCTTCATCATCATCTGAAGCGAGATTTTCTTCACTTTCGTCGGATTCGCTTAGATCTTCGGATAATGAGTTATCGCTTGGTTTAGTTTCTTTCACATTAATCTGATTTATCGAATGATCGTCCACATGCAGAGAATCTAAACGTGTTGTAAAACTATCTCGTGATTCTTCATTTTCTAAACCTTCTATAAGGATTTTTTCTGGAAACTCAACAGTTTTAGGAATAGAATAATGTACTTCTTTTTTCTTAATATAAGCTATACCCCCTACTTTTGTTGTACAAAAGTAGCAATCGGTTTCATTTTCTGGTTCTTTCCATCTTGTTGGTGCAATGAATTTCAGAGACGTCTTGTCCTGATTTTTAGTAACTCGACTTATCATTATATGACACGAGTTACATACAAAGTGTGGTACCCAACTTTTGTCTTGCTGTGAAATCTCAATGTCAAAACATACTTTATACTAATCATTTATTGTTTCTGTTATTTTTCTTTTGTTTCTCGACCCAACAAATTTTGCACATAAATAAGAAAAGTTATCAGGATTACCAGTGCATTCATGATTGCATCTGTTACCAGAAGTGCCAGCGGAGTTAAATGAAGATGAGGAATTGTGATGTGCCATAAATTATATCTAAAACGCACACGCTAAGAATCCTCTCCCGATTGCAGGTGAGTCAGCCGCCCTAGGGGTGATAACTCTCATACCTCCACAGGCCCAAGTATGAGAGCTTTCTGACTTTGACGAGGACAATGTCAACTCGTCGTCAGACACACTACGGCATCATTCTCACATCTTAGCGCTCCCCTGCAAGACAGCGCGCCCTCGCTGTTTTCGTTACTACGAAGAGTTGAATCTCACTATCGAAGTTGCGAAGTATTAGCGAAAATTCTACAAACTCAATTGAATAACCCATTAAAACTCTAAGCCACTTCTTAAAAGAAGCTAAAAATATTATAATGGAATTCATGAATATCGCTATACATAGGTTCTAAGTCTTACTTTATGATCAAGGGTCGAAAAAAGTTCTAGTTTTGTGATTCATGTAGTGGAAAACCTCCATAACAGTATCCAAAACATCGATTTTTTGAAAAAAATCTCAATTTATCACGTTTATTGTCCACTTACGCCGACTAGGAGTTGTTTTTTGAAAAAAATGACTTAAAATTCGTGATCAGCGACCTCAAAAACGCTCAGTAAAGTATTTTCAATGTTTATAAATCGGTTTAAAAACGTAAAACTTGATTTTAATGTCATTTTAATCAAATTTGAAGCAAATTTTCACTTTTCGCGATTTTCTGCCTTTTCATCGCCGTATGGTGGGTTGAAATTTTTGTAAAAAAAAATCAAAACATGGTTTTCGATGTGTTTTTCCCGTATAATTCGATTGTGTAGTCAAAAAAATAAAAAATTTTCTTTATTTATTTTATTTAAAAAAAAAAACATGAAAAACCGTAAAAAATGTGGTTTTTCGATCAAAACCCCATATAAAAGTAGCTGGACCCTACTTTTTTATTACAAATTCGGATTCAGCGTCGAAAAATACATAAGAATATATAGGTCTGGTCAATTGCACAGACACTTTTGTTTTTTTTTGTGGGCCTGTGTTATCATCTTGAGCATTTTATTTGATCTTGTGTCGGTCTCCTATAAATTTAATTCATTTATTTCGAATGCTATTTTTCACGATTAAAACCAAAGATACGCATCCGAGCGTAAGGTGGTTCTAAGAAAATTTCGAGATACAATTTAGGCGAAAATATTTTAAAATAAAATATTATTGCAGCTTGTATCTTTTTCCCAATGAGTGCATTTTTTTATTTGTAATGTGTATTTATAAGAAAAAAATTTTTAAAATTTGTAGATTTTTTTTATCAAACAACATTTATTTACGAATCATTTAGAAAATCCGCGTCCTACTAAAAAGTGACTGATAAAAAATATGTAATTATTTTCAAAATCGTTTGTCGTATTTTTATAGATTTTTCATTATTGTTTGTGATATGTACTATTAAGAAGCATACATCATTTTTTTGTATCTTGAGAAAAATCAAAATAAAAAATGTAAAACAAGTTACATAAAAAGCGAATGAACAAAAGATGATCGCTTGAAAAGAAGCTATAAATAGGTTTCAAATCTTTTGCCATAGGTCGCATAGTTTTCGTTTCAATTAAAAAAAATGACATACAAAATAATTTATTCTAAATTGAAAAATGACACATAGAACAAAAAAAATACAGTCTATATATGTTCATCAAAAAATAAGCTATTAATTTCTGATGATTTATATTTTGATAGGATACGTCGTTTTTGTTTTAACCGCAAAAAATAAGATTAAGAAGAAAAAGTTACACTTTTAGAAAAACCAGACAAACTTGAAGAGAAATCTATTGACAAAAGTTATTTATTTCAAAAATAAACTACACTTTTCTCATAAAATATTTTTGAATAAGCTGTGTAGTTTCTGTTTTTATCGTAAATTTTTTTTAAACTTTGAATTTTTGCAAATATTACATAAGATTAAACAAAAAAAAACGACGCTAATTTTTACCAAAAGCGTTCCACAACACTTTCTAAAATCTTTTTTCCATAGGCCACACAGTTTTTATTTTCACCTTAAAAATGACATTAAAATTAAGACTATTAAGCTTTGGAAACAGAAGCAAGATTAATTATTTTTGCAATTAAATATTTTATAGAAATTTTTTGGGACGATTGATCACGCATAAACTACGAGCTAAAAAATTTGAAAGAAGTACAGGCATAACTCACAATAACTGAACTTCACAAAAAAAATTTAAAAATATGAATAAATGTTTATTTAAGGAATTTTTAATCATTTCTCTGAAAACAAATGTAATTTCTACTCACTGCTTCATCTCAAATTAACATTTTTTTGAATAAGGTATGTAGTAAATATAATTAACAATATGGATATGCTAAAACGGTTATGTGATCACAAATGTAAGTGCTAAAGAAAATTTAATTTTCGTTGCGCTCCCCATTGCGGCCCGGATCATGTGGCGACACGCGCGGGCTGCCGTTGTTTCATGTGATATTTGTTTAGTACTTGATGGTTAATTTTTGTTCATGCTGTGAACGAAAATTAGATTTTTTTGGCACTTATCGTGGAAATCACAAGCCCGTTCTTCCATTTTCATGTTGGTAATTATATTTACTACATGTTTTATCAAAAGAATTTCAATTTTATACAGAGCATTGAGTAGAAATTGCATTTGTTTATCAAAAATATTAAAAAATTATTAAAATAAACTTTTTGATATATTTTCTACATCCTCATCATTTATGATTGAGAAAGTATTAGAATTGTCGGAAATTTGACATCACACTTTTTCAACGGACCCCTGCGTTTCGAAACCCCCTGAATTCGAAAACCTGGTTTTCACGATTACGTTTTTCTGTCTGTCTGTCCGTCCGGTCGTCCGTCCGTAAACACGATGACTCTCAAAAAATGAACAAATCAAATTCATATTTGGCACACTTTTTTTAGGTCCTGAAAAAAGGACGAGTTCGTGAACCAGTCATTTTCGATAAAAATTCAAAAAGTGAGCGCATTTTGAAAATTTTTGAGACCACTTTTTTCTGAATTTGAAAACTTTATGTACGGATATTTATAGTATTAAAAAGAAAAAACAATTTATCTTGATGACTTTTTTTAATGAAAAGCAAATTATCAGAGTTATAGCGTTTTCAAAATTGTTTTCATCAACCGACAATCAAGACTTGAAGCTGAGAAACGCACATTATGAAAAAAGTCAAAAAAATAAAAAGATTTCTTTTTAAAAGTTCTGCAAGACTGTCACAACCAATTTTTTGATTTTCTTCAAAAATCGAAAATTCAAATTTTGATTGCACAAAAAATAATGCAAAATAAAAAGTTTTATTTTGTGGACAAGCCTTGTAGGATACAAAAAAAAGATAAATTAACAAAAATGGTTATCCCAAAAAAGATCTACGAATCTGTTAAGAATCAATTCTTGATAGGACGTGTACTTTTTGTTTTATTCGTAAAAAATAACATTGAAGGAAAATAAAATTTTAAAAAATGTGTGGAAAAACGACGAAAGTTACGAGAAAAAAATCCAACAAAACCTGTTTACAAATGTCTGTCGCAAATCAAGCACGCAGCGCGAGTGTCATGATGAGAATGTGTACCTCGAAGCCTACAGATCTTTGAGAAACTTAATCTTTGACTATACTTAATTAAGTAGACAATTCACAATATGAAGACGCATATAAATACTGCCAGCTAAAAGAGATCTTTTTATTAAAGTTTTTTTCAAGCATTCCAAATGCAAAGAATAAATATCAGAGCGCGAAGCGCCAGGTGTAATCCTGTTTGAGCGCTCAAACTTAGGCGCGCTCAAAGTTGCGAGCAAAGCGAGCCGCGCCCTTAGCGCGTGATGAGAATGTGCCCGCGAAGCGAGCAGATTTTTTTTTTCATGAACTTCATTCATTGTGAATTATGACTGTATTTAAATAAAAAAATTCAGCACGTAGTTTGGGCGTAATCAATTTATCAAATTTCCATGAAATATTTAATGGAAAAAATATTTAGTGGCAAAAATAAATATTAAACAATAGCACTGCCTAGAATAATAAAAAGTGTATATTCTTGAAAGTCCGTTTACAAAAATAATATTATAATACTTTTTTAAACAAGTCCCAGTAGATTAAATTTCGCTTTGTGGGTGCTGAATTATCAGGTAAGAAATACCAAAATGAAATTTTGTCTTTCAAGAAATCTTGCACTTTAACTTCAACTACTAGAAGAAGACAGGAAAACAAATTTATTGATTTGCAATTTTAAAAACATAATTTAATGTATTTTGCATTTTATTTGATGTAATTAACTTCACAAAATCTTTGCAAGTTCATGGAACAATAATTTTGTTGTGCAAGCATGCTTGATTTAAAATACATTACATAATCATGAACCACTCACAACGTTTAATGGAATCCATTAGTATTGTACGCATTTGATATTACTGATCACTAGTTTTCTCTAAAATTGTTGAATATCTAAGTTTCGTCAACAGAAACCTATTAATATCAATTTTTCTTGCACAATCACTTGCAGGTGGATCTTCCGGGCCTCTAGGGTTTAAACGAGAGTCGTGTAGAATTGTCTTCTGACTTTGATTTTGGTGGACATGCTGTAAAAATGTTGGGGGAATGGGAAAGCTATGAAAATAATTGGTTCCTAAGCATACCCAACTGGATGCAACCTCATGACCAGTTTACTCTTTCTGAAGGCCTTCCCTTTTTCATACAAACGGATGCTCCTGCACATTACAAATCACGTTTACATGCATCTAATCACGTGGAAATCAGGAGATACGCTTTTATTCCAGCATTAGCTAAAGTAGTTGGACCGTAATAGTGTCACTCGTGTAAAAAATAGCAACTTTGCCGACGTTCCGTGAACATTTCAGTTAACTTCTTTAGGGCTGACCTGAAAATAAGGCATCAGGTTATGTTATTCTTATGTATACTTTCTACAATGCCCGTGATTGGCCAGAGCGCCCCACCGTGGGGACTGGTCAAACTGGATTAGCTATTCAAATTTTTTAGGTAAAAATCCGGGAGCGCGGAAAGCCAAATCGGATTGTTATTATATCCATTGTCCCTATTGATGTGCTTAGGGTTTATTAAGATTTCGATTGCTTCTCTATGTTTTCTTGGAAAGATGTTAGGTGTTTTTGCAATGTTTCGATTTCATTTTTATCTAGCGCTGATTGCGCGAAATGTTTAAGCCGGATTTTAATCTCATGTTCCTTTATACGTTAAGAATTCTTCCTATTTGTTATTTTACACCTTGGATGTAGAGTTGGGTGGTTGCCACTTCTCTCTCTTTCTTTCGTAGCTTATGTTGACTTGTTTTTTAGAGTGTATTCTCTTATTGCTTTATCAATTTGTTTTTTTGTGTAATCGTTCTGCATTAGGATTTGTTTAACGTTTTGTAATTGCTTTTGTAGTTTATCTTTATCTGTTATGGAGACAGCTCTGTATACAAGGGAGTTGATGACCGATTGTTTTTAGATGGGGGGTGGTGGGAGGAGGCATGTAGGTATCTGTTTCTATGTGTGCGTTTTCTGTAAACTTTATGTTCTTATGTGTAATTAAATTTGTTGTAAACTAACACGTCTAACAAAGGAAATTTTCCGTTTTGTTCTATTTCCATGGTGAACTGGAAATTAGGATGTAAATAATAGTTAAAATTGAAAAACTTATGTAGTTCGTCTCGTCCATGTCGCTAGATGACAAACGTGTCATCAATAAAACAAAACCAAAATTTCGGCTTAAGCTTGGCATGGTTGAAGATTTTAGTTTCTAGATGTTCCATAAAGTCATTGGCTATTACATGTAGATTGGGAATCCAATTGCAGCAATTGAGGTTTGTTCGTAGAATTGGTAATTGAAGAAGAAGTAAGTATTATTGAGGCAGTGTTCTATCAAAGGTAAGGGCTCGGAAGGAAAGTTTGTGAAAGATTTAGTAATATCAATTGTATCAGATTGGTACTCTGACAAAATAAAGTTTATCTAAGAAATTTTTAAATCCTGAAAAATTAAAAAAATTATCTCAAAGTCTTCCATATTCTTTTACTCCACATTTTGAAATTTTCAAACATTAAAATTATCCTTTCAAAATAAAAACAAAATTTCAACTCTAGAAAATCGTTTTGAAAACGTATATTATATTTTATCTATCAGTTTAAAAACAAATACTTAAAACTTCAAGTTATCTCTATACATAACGAATTTCTTATTACATCTGATATACAAGTTAAATAACCTTGAAATCCAGAATATATGCTGTCAACTTCAAGAATTCTAAATCTAGAATAAAACTAGCAATTACGCAACCCTTCGAAATCTGTGATTAAGAATTTTCATCGCTTCAATTTATTTAAATTAAAATAAATAAAGTGTTCAATCGGGGAAAAGTCATAAAAGCTATTATATATAGACTCTGTTTCTCTATATGCTGCTCCCACGCAATTAAAAAAAAATTAATTTGTATTCTCTATCATCGTGTACATTTATTAAAAATGAAGAATATAACTAGATGTCTGTTGCTTACATTCTTGAGTTTCCTGCACTTTCAAGGTAAGTGTAATAATTTTCTCAATAATACAATAATTAATATCGGGTAATTTACATCCTTGTACTACATTGACGAATATGAAATAGTGTGGTCTAAATTTTTGCTCTTTTATTATTTTTATTTCGTTCATTTTTTTAACATTCAAATACTTTGTTTAATTTTATTGTTGTGGAAAACTCAACTATATTCTTAAGTGATCATCATACTATTATTTTGTTTAAAAATTGTCATTTCGGTTATTAATTTATCTTGGATTTCCGCAACCGAACATTAAAAACCTAATACGGCTCACGCCTGCCGCCAGCAGTGCGGAAGGGGAAATCGCCGCTGGTAAGCGCAGGAATAGCGGGGGAAGAGGTTGCTGCTAACTGTCCGTGACTTGAAAACTGGCTGTAGGACAGTGCGTAAATAGGGAGTTTCGTCGGAAAAAGTTGAGAAAGGGATGGTAGAAGAAGGAGTGGCAAATAGAGGTGAAAAAAGTGGGGGAATACAAGAATAGGGCATTTAGAGGAGCGAAAGTAGGGAAAAGGAATGGTAAAAGGAAAAATATCAGTAGAAAATGGGAAGTCGGTAAAAGTCTGTTAGTAGGAAAGAAGTATGAGAGAGAAAGATTTTTACTCCTTAATTTACGTCATAAGTAAACAGGCACAGGAATTAAAAAATTAAAGGCCAAAGCATCCACAACTGTATTTTGGTGATTGTGAATTCTCTTTTGTTAAAGCTCCATTGGATTTAGCAAACACCTTCTCGTCACGTATATCGTGATTTTCCTTTAATTTTGTGAGAAAATTGAGACTTCGATAGATTATGCTTAACACTATAAAGATTTTCTTGTCATTTTCAGCGAAATTATAATCTCAGCTACCTTGGAAAGTTTATCATTCCAATGACGTTTTTCGATAAAAAAATGCTCCGAGTTATAGCATTTTCAAAATTTTTAAAATCAACGAGTTACATAAATAGCAAATGAGCAATAGCTGGTTACTCGAAAATAAGCTAAAAATGAGTTGTAAATGAATTTCCATAGGCCGCATAGTTTTTGTTTCACTGATAATAAAATTACATTCAAATTTTTTAAAAATTGCAAAAGAATGATACATGCCACGAAAAATATGAATAGTCTAAAGCAGTTACATTTTTTTAATTCAATCTTGTGGCAATCATTCTGCTAAAGATGTTTGAAAAAGAATTTTGTTATTTGTCAGTACTTTTTTTATCTCACAAATAAGTTTATGAGAAAAAATTTAAACGGCAAACAAACTGTTATCACAAATTCATAAAAATAATTATTAATGTATAAACAGAAAAAATTGTATATGGGTACAAGCTTGTAAAATGAACGTCTCTCATTTGAGACAAAAATTTGTTGATTGTTGAATTTGAAAATTAAAAACAAATTCAAAGACTACTTCAAAAAATAAACTTCTTATTTTTAAGAAATACACTCTTTATGGATATTATATAATCACTAAACGGATGACAAATTAAAAGTTAGCTTTGACTTTGATACGTGATAGCGCTGCCTAGAATATTAGAAAAAAACATTCTCGAAAGATCGTTCATAATATTATTATGTACTGTTTCAAATAAGTCCCAGGACAACTAATTTTGCGTTGTTAGCAGGAGATAGAAAAACAAATTTATCCATTTTCCATTTCAAAAAAGTAATTTGAAGTATTTTGCCTTTTATTTGAGGTGTTAAACTTCGAAAAATGTTTACTAGTATACGAAATAATAATTCTTTGGTGCAAGCAGGCTTGATTTGAAAGACGTTACATGACAATAAAATACAAGGTTTGGTAGTATCCATTAGTATTGTACGTATTGGATATTGTTGATAAGTTGTTTTCCTGAAAATTGTTGAATATCTTAGTATTTCTGGTCAACAAAAACTCTATAATATTACTTTTTTTTGAACAATCACTTTCAGGTGGATCTTCTGTTCCTCTAGGATTGAATGAGGCTCGTGTCGGATTGTATTATAACTTTGATTTTAAAGGACATGTTGTAGAAACGTTGCGCGAATGGGTAGATTATGAAAATAAATTTTTCCTGAACGTACCTAACTGGATGCAACCTTATGGGAATCATCCTCTTCCTGAAGGCCTTCACTTTTTCATAAGAACGGATGCTCCTGCACATTACGAAGGACGTTTATATGCATCTAATCACGGAGAGCTTACGAGATACACTTCTATTCCAGAAGTAGCTAAAGTACGTATAGGAACTAACATATATAAAACTGTGGAAGACTTTTCATTTT
Organism: Belonocnema kinseyi; assembly: GCF_010883055.1. Taxonomy (NCBI): domain Eukaryota; kingdom Metazoa; phylum Arthropoda; class Insecta; order Hymenoptera; family Cynipidae; genus Belonocnema; species Belonocnema kinseyi. Next base: position 136,678,291 of record NC_046659.1, on the reverse strand, counting down.
ACAATCCAGTGATCGAAAGCAGCTTTGAAGGACCTTCGAATCCACTGACAAACCGAATTTATGTCTTAATGCCACCATCTGGCCCTATCTACAGTGCACCAATAACAAAAGAAACTGTAGGAGCATCAACATCTTCTCACTAATTTTTTTTTGTTAATCTTATCCTTGCAGAACTCAAATAAATTCCTGTCTTGTAAAATTTCCGAAATTTTCATAAGATTGCGTCCCTCGGAAAATCTTGTACTTTTGGATCAACAACTTTTCATTAAAATTCAATCATACCTTATCTTTTGTTATCTATTGCGGACTTCTATCAAATCCTACATGTTATAATCTCGACCATTTTTATCAAATATGACCATCAAAGAATTGTGTTTTTTTCTATTAATAGTTGATAATCCCAGGTGCAAATTTTCCATTGGGCCATAGTTGGGCCCACTTTCTCGGAATTGGGCTGACTTTGTCAAACAGGCATTGGCCAACATACCGAAATGATAACTATGGCCCAACTCTGTTTGCCAACTATTGGCTAGCATGGTTGGCCCAAACATGATTACTATAAGTCGGCCCAACAGCGAAATTATAACTTCGGCCCGACCATGTTAGCCGACTATTGGTACAATATCCATTACCAAAAGCGGGCCAACTATGGCGATTACACGGACAAAAAATATCTATTACATTTTATAGAACTAATCTTATAGTAGAGAATACGATGGGTAGTTTAATAAACATAATACAATCAATACACTGTTTATAATCGCACGCTATGAAAAATTTTAATTTGCCTTGGGGCTCGAACCCTATAAGTTTCGCAATCCTAATTCCTAACGCCTAAAGCCTCTCCGCTAACCTAGCTGGAAGCACTACAAAAAAGATTTGAAATATAACCGACAGCTGTGCATGGCCGTCTGCAAATTTCTTGGAACCATTAT
>NC_046659.1:136643660-136677256 GCF_010883055.1 Belonocnema kinseyi | reverse complement strand
GCTACGCTGATAATAACATATATAATAAGATTTCAGATTTTTGAAATATTGCAAATTATGATTGAATATTTCATTTTATTTGACTAAATTAAAAAAAAAGATTTCAAAAAATCTTCAAAATTACTTAAAATCTCTTACATTCTTTTAAAATATCTTGAACTCTCTTAAATATTTTTAAATCTTTAAAAATTTGTGTATAAATTTAAAAATTTTCAAAATCAAATAACTCCGGTTAAATCCCTTGAAATTCCTGAAAGTCTGTTTAAATACTTAAAAATATTTTTGAACTACATGAAAATCCTTAAACTCTTTTGATTTTTTTTTTAAATAATTTAAAATGCTTTCTAAAATTTTAAATTCCTCTACTCACTTTTAAAACCATATTAAATTCATTGAAATGGCACAAAATCCCTTAAAATCACTAAAAATCTCTTGGACTCATAAAAAGTATTTTAAAGTCTCTAAAATCTCTGGAAAATTCTTTTGCTTTTTTTAATTCTTCTCTAATATTTTAAACTTCTTTAAAATCACTCAAAATATTTGGAAATTTTTTTCTCTTATCATTAAAAAGAATTTTTAAATCCCTTTATGCCGATCTCTGGCCCAGAGCTGGGCCGGTATTCGAAGTTACTCGTTAACAAAAGACATCCCATAGTTGGCCCGATGGTTGGTCCATGTTTGGGCCATTGTTGGGCCAATAGTCGGGCTAACTTCTTCAGAACTTTCTCAATCCTTTCATGCCGATCTCTGGGTCGACTTTGGCTCAGAGTTGGGCCAGTAGTCGGATTTACTCGTTAACGAAAGATTTCCCATAGTTGCCCTGATGGTCGGTCCATGTTCGGGCCAAAGTTGGACCAACAGTCGGTCTCATGTTGTATGCTAACGTTGGCTGTTCAGGTTGGGCCAACAAAAGTATCTTATAAATATAAAAGGTGCCACCACTTTGGCTGCCGATCTACGGCGGGCCAAAGTCGGTCCAACTTTGGGCCAGACCTGAATTCGCACCTGGGATTGAAGCTTTAAAACCCCTTCCAGAAAAACATTTGTCAAATGATATTGTTTGGAATCTGAAATATTTTTGTCAAATTCTTGGATTTAGGTAATAGTTTATTTTTCTCTCAACAATTTTCCATTGAATAGCTAAACAATCTCATTAGTATACGAACCGTAGGATAAAGTGGATCGATGTGAACCGTTGGGTGATGTGAAACGGGGGCTAACGCGAACCATACCAATTCGTCTTATTAAAATCCACATTCGGTTTTTTGTCATAAAAACTTTGAATGGAAGCATCTATTGATTTCTCAATACCAGACACGACGGAAAAAATTATTCACAACATTTTTGTGAAGTTCTCAAAGAATACGTGTTCTTGGGTTAATTTTTGTCGATTCTTTAAGGCAACTATATTTATACTGTTGTGTTCCCGGATGGTATTTATAATCCAAAGAGACTTAAATATTCACTTACATTGTCCATTTCCTGTTTTTAATAAATGGTTTTAAATTTTTAGCCAACATTCCACGAACATATAAGATTTGATTTTATTCACTTTATTAATGCTACATGAAATAGTAGTGGGTCACATCACCTTATCCTGTTGTGAAATTAAGGAAAAATATCTGTTGTGACAAATGAAACTTTTTGAACAAAAAAAAATGAGATTTTCAAACTCACACTGTACCAAAATCTACAAAATTCCTTGTTCCAGAATGCTGGAAATTTTTATAAAGTTTTATCTGTACAGAACCACTATTATTTTTTACAAAAAGAATCTTATTAAAATCCCTTCAAAACTTACTGATACGAATCTTAAATTATATCCGAGAGTGAATAATCCTGTATATTTTTATCAAATTCTATTTCTCGATAAATCTTATATTCTTTCAATATTTTCATATTGCATCAAACTTGATTGACTTTGAAGGAAAAAGTAGAAAAGTATAGGATTTCTCGAAGAGTATAGTTTTATTCTTATTTCTCAGTTTTTGGAAAATAGGATTTGATACGAATGCTTTTTTCTTCAAAATAATATAGTTTAAATTTTTCTAAATTTCGATAGGAAAAAGTGCGAAAACCCTTATATTAAGTGTCATTAATTGCACCTAGAATATATGTTACGATGGTGATTTATTATAAAATCATCATTTTTTGTGTAATGTTTTTTAATTTTTAATAAACTCTTATATATTAATGAGCGCCGGGTGTTAGGGTTTGTTTTTGAAAATAACATTATATAGAGTGTTTTAAGCTTTTGTGAATTAAAAAATTTAAAAAAAAGGTTGAAAAAGTATGAGTTGTTTTTTTTCCTTTAAATGACTCCTTCGCTAAACTAATGCAACTTTTTAATATAATAATTATTTGATATAAAAAAAATAATAATGCTCGTTTTTTCTTACTATAGTTGAACTGAATATCGTGCAAGGTAAGTTTTTAATCTACAATACTAAATCAATCCTCCAAAATAACAATAAGTAAATAAGGGATCCTACTAAATATTATATTTTTAGATATAAATTTTATTATTTGGAAAAAATTTTAACATTTCTTCAAGAAGATATTGCTTTTGCTAGAAAATTCAAATTCTCTGTAAAAATTCTTTTTTTTTTGCGTTAAAAATTCGACTCCTTTCTAAGAACGTTGAACTTTAGTTTAAAGTGCATATTTTGTTGCTGATAAGTCGACTGAAACATTTTTTTGGTGAAAACTATTTTTTATGAAATTTTTGTCTCTTTGACTGAAAAGTTAATATTTCGACAGTAGAAAAATTGAATTTATTTTAAATGCAAGTGTTTTCTTGAAAATAACAATCTTGTGAAGAAACCATACTTCTTGGTTGAAAATTCGACTACACGAGTAAAAATGTTTCGACTTGAGCTCGAGTTGGTTATAAAATTATAAAATTTAAAATCTCTTGGTTTGAGCGAGTATCACCCCAACACATTTTCTTCCAAAAAATTGAAATTGTAATTTTCTAGAAGGCTTTATGCTTTGAGCGCGAAAAGTCAACTGACGTTTTTTTAAACAAAAAATTCAATTAATCGTTTAGAAATTTATCTTTGTGATTCCAAAAAATATTTTGTTTAGTAGAAATTTAATTTTTTTTCATGAAAATGCAACTTTTTTATTCAAAATTATTTTTCTTTTCTTGAGTGTTCAACTTTTCTGTTTAGAAGATTTGGTAAATTCACTCCGTAAAGATTTTTATTTTTGAGGATTTAAGTTTTTAGTTAAAAATGCATCTGTTTGGTATAAAAAAGATCTATTTTGTTGAAAACTAATCATTTTTAATTAAAAATCTAACTAATTAGTTCAAAGTTTAAGTGAATTGCTACAATTTTACTTTTTTGATTTTCGCCTTATGTCTTTGTTTGAAAATTTAATTGTTTAGTGGAAAATCCTTTCTTTTGATTTAAAATTACTTTTATAACTAAAAACAAAAGTTTTACATATTTTAGGATCGATCTTTTTAGTTTAAAATTCTCCCTTCTTGGTAATAAAATAATTTCCTTGATTTGAAATTTGATTTATGTTGGGTTGAGAATTTGTCTTTTCGCGAAATCTTTGTAAATTCTTTAAATATATTTGCGAAGTATTTGGAATCTTTGTCAAATCTTTGTGAAATGTTCAAAATATTTGGGAAATCATTTTAATGGAAAATCATTGTAATTGAAAATATTTTTTATATATGCAGAAATATTTGTTAAATTATCGAAAGCTTTGTAAAGTCTGAGAAATGAAAGACGTTTTTGTGAATTCTCTGAAAATCTTTGAAAAATATTTTAACTCTTTGTGAAATCATTAAGAAATCATTAAAATCTTTATTCAATCTTTCAAATCTACCTAAAATCTTCATGAAATAATAGAGGTCTTTGAAAATTTTTTTGATTCTTTCAAATCTTTGGTAAATCATTGGAATCTTTGTAGATTCTTTGTAAAATAATAGTGAATTCTTAAAAAATCTTTGCAAAATATTTTACACCGCTGTGAAATCATTAGGTAATTATTAAAATCTTTTGTTCAATCTTTGAAATTTGTCAGAAATCTTTGTAAATAAATAAAAGTCGTTGTGAAATAATTAAAATATATCTAAAAACTTTGTGAAATATTCTAAATCATTGTTAAATCTTTCAAAAAGCATGCTGAAATAAAATTACATTACAGCATAATTGCCACAAATGTAAAAGCCCTCCTCATTAACAACATCCCAAAGAATTTAAACGAAAAGAATTTTGTAACCATTCACTCATAAATTTTTCTTATTATTGCACATCATAAATGTCAAATAAACTGATCGTTGACGTGATTAAAAATGAAATAATTTTCAAATAAATAATTTATATCGATTACAATTTTTTGAGGTTTCGTAGCATAAATGTCATCCAATTTTTCGAACAATTTTTTTCCAAATTTTGGTTAAAATAATCATCATTTCAATTTTCCTGAACATATATACTTCTCTACATACAGAAATGTCACTCTATATAAACTTTTTACTTGAAAAATGGGACTGATGATAATGTGATTTGATGGATTATAAGAAATTTCTTATATTCCATAAAATAACATAATAATTTTATGATTTTTCATTAAGAATTAAGTTTAATTAGGGTGACATTTATATACGCAGCGAAACGATTATTTATTTAAAACATTTCAATTCAAAAAATTTTATCCCAAAGAAGCGCGCGCTCTACGATGCGCGCACATAAGAGTATATAAAAAACTCCATGGAGTACCTGAGACGCTACAACGAGGATTTCACCAAGTCCTTTTTTAGTCCTCCAAACTTAATAAACCTCAAATAGTCTAATTATCAATGAAAAAAATCTGTTCACTAAAAGTGCTTCATATTAATGTAGGAATGATATATAATTACAAAAATAATTTAACAGTTTATAATAACCAGTGTTATAAACAATTCTTACGGCAAAATATTAAAATTTCAGATTTGTCAAATTTATATTTCCTTCAATCGCCAGAGCGACTTAAAGAAAATTAGATTAGAAGATTAAAGAAAATTAAAATTGAATAAAACCTTAAATTTGAATTTTTTGTTTTCTGCCTGGCGTATGGATGTAGATGCGGGACAAACAACAGTGCGTAGATTGGGGCGAGGGGGCGGGAAGACGTCCACTTAAGCTGATGATTTTTTATAAATCACAGTTAATAGTACAATCATTATTTTTTTTGTTTAGAAAAATATTTTCGTCGAAAAATGTATTTTGTTCACTGTATTTTATGTCATTTCCATCTAGCGCTGCTTGTTTCTGACAAGGAGTTATTTTTATTATGCAATAAATACTTTGACCTCAAAAAAACCCGTCAAAACAGTTTTATGTACAAATTCAACTGCACCTTTAAAATCGTACCTGTTCTACCTTTTTTGAATTTTTATCACCAGGTGGCGGATCACATTATAACCATTCCCAATAAAGACATGTAGAATAAATTTTACATAAGATTTGACCATGGCCGAGTGGTGGCGCTGACTGTACATTTAGGCCGACAATTATTCAAGCGCATGGGGGAAAAAAGTTCAATTTATTTCAACTGTTAGAATACTTTTATTGCATTTATTTATCTCAGAAAAATATTTCGTAGTATAACAAATATCCAATAAATGAATAATTATTAATGCGAACTGAAACAAAAACATTATTTGGATGATTAAATATCAATACACTCTTCAGAGAGTACCAATAATAATTCTACAAAACGAACATTGAATTTTAACATTCCATAAGTAAATATTATAAACTGTGAGAAATTGTAGATTTATATTCAGTTTTCTTTTTATTAAAATTTATAATGCTTATTGAAAAGTGAAACTTACGCCTAATTGAATTAAAGTATGTAAATTTTGTTTCCAAGTTCAAAAATAATTTACTATCTGTCATCACAAGAAAAGTGTAAAAATTAATTATGCAATAAAAATAATCTATTGTTACTAAGATGTCGGATGTATTGATAATGCTTTCTATCATAAAGGATAAGAGTTATAGAATAATTTAATATTTTTAAATTTATGACAACTCTAATAGATTCTTTTGTTAATATTATTAGAAATTCATGTTACTAATAATTTGCTTTAAAAGCTGTTTAATTGCATACCTTCGAGATCATTTTTACTCTATATATCTAGCTGACATTTTTAATTTTTCTTATACGGCAACTCTTTTCAATTATTTTTATACATAAGCAAACAGATTGCGATCTGTAAAAATCAACTTTACCGAACTGCATTTTATTCAATTTTTAAAAATTAGTTATCTCAATGATATTATTGAAAATCCATGTTTCCAATAATTGACAATTATTTTTTGAGTGAGCAAAAATATTGCGATCTTGAAAAAGAATTGTAATAAATTAAAAATGTTTTCAAATTTTTAGACGACAACTTTGATAAGTTATTTGATTAATATCAATTGAACATTCATATGACCGATAATTTAGGTTTAAAAAAATCAATAATATTTCTACTCTATATATTTTTCTGCAAATAAAAATTTGCCTTATAGAGCAACACTTTTTTGTAAATTATTTTTAAAGTGAACGAAAGAGATTACTATATTTAATAACAATAGTGACGAATATAAACTCTTTTCAAACTTTTTGATAATATTTTTAATAAAATATTTTATTAATATCATTGGGAATTCAGGTTACCAATCATTTCTCTTAAAAAAAACCGTTCAAGAAACAGAAATATAGATTTTTAAATATATGAAAATCATATTTTGACGTTTTTTAAGGATCTTTTAAAGTGTGAAGATGACAAAAATGTTGTTTTTTAAGGTTCCTGAGAAAATTTTAAATGGGCTCAATTAAAAAAATTAATTTAAAGAGAATATTGAAAAAGATTTCAAAAGACATCCATAATCATCAACAAATAATTTGGATCATTTCAAGTGATTTTTTTTTAAATTAAAATTCAAGAATATTCAAAAAAAAATTCAAAAGAAAGTGTAGACTTTTTAATATTGTGAAATGAAATTTGTAAGCTGCTTAAGGTTTTTGAAAGGTTTCAAGATGATACTAATATTTGCTTAAAATTCCTGGGAAAACATGTTATTATTTTTCATTTAAATAATAATTCTAAGGAATATTTCAAATAGATTTGTTTTTAAAAATCATTAAATTTGTCAACTCATCGTGAATGTTGCCGAATTTATTATGAAGATCCCAATTAAAAGTCTGATATCAAGGCAGAAAAAATTTTGTCGTCGACAGATGCCCCAATAATGCAATCGTTTATTAAATATGTTTTAGGAAAATTATAAAATTGATAAAAAAATTATAAATTTTGCTGAAATTGTTATGAAGTTCCCAACTGAAATGACTGGAATTGAAAAAACCGAATTTTTCTGTCGACAGACGCTTAAATAATGTATTTTTTTATTTAATTTGTTAAAAAAATCATAAGGTTAATCAACAAATTATGAATTTTGCTCAAATTATTATAAATTTCCCAATTGAAAAAAAATTGACTTAAAAAAAAGAATATTTCTGTCGAAAAATGCCTGATAACCGAATTTGAGCATTTAATTTGTTTATAATATAAACTATAATCAGAAGAGAATTTTTTCTATATAATATTGCTTCTATTCCGATTTCCTGCAACATAACTTGAAAAATCGTGTATTTATAGAGAAGCGTAGAAAAAACGTTTTCAACAAATAAATTGTTGATAACAATTTTTTTTCATATTTTATAATATTGAAATATCTTTAACTAATGCTATTTTAAACAACTTACGCGATTTCAACCCTTTTCCTGTTATTGACGAGCACCGGGAACGTCCAATAGAAAAAATGATATTTTTTCGTCATATTCGTTTATTTATAATGAAATTGAAAACCTAATTAAAAAACTAGGCTGGACAACTCTCTTAGAAATCTTATTAGTTTTTTTTTCTTATTTTTTTGTCGAAATCGGTGAAGATTTGTGGTCTGTACGTTATTCTGAACCAAACAAGTCATTTTTCTTCCCAATGTGCGGCACTCCTTTAAGTACGAAACCAAAAACTCCTTTTTTTTCTTTAGAATAATCTTGTAGGGCATTAAAAAAAACTTCTCTTGAGTTTTTTTTTTCATATCGTGCGTTATTTGGCTTAAAATGTTGATTTTAATGTGTTTTTTTTTAATTTTGTAAATGCTATAATACTGGTAAATTTTTCTTCTTTAAAAAAAGTCAGGACAAATTGTTTGTCTTTTCTAATGCTATGAATATCCGAAGAGGAAAATTTTAAATTAAAAAAAAAGTGCTCTTTAAAATATTCAAAGTGTACTCACTTTTTGAATTTTTATCCAAAATGGCTGTCTAACGAACTTGACCCTCATTTCAAGATAGTAAAAGAATTTACCAAAAATAAATTTTTTTTTGGACAAAAGTAAAAAATAGGAAAGGAAGATGAGAAGAAAAACAACCAAATTCCTTTTCTTCTCTTCTTTATTTCTTTTGTCTTTTTGATTTTCATAAGAAAGAAAAGAGGGTATTTGTTTGATTGCCTTATCATTTTTCTTTCCTCTTTCTTATTTAAATTGAAAAAAAAAATATTTTTCTTTTTTTTCTTCTGAAATTTGTTCTTTTTTTTTTTTAATTTCATAATGAACATTTATGGGGATGGTCCAATGTAGGTCGTTGAATTTTTGGTTTTATTTTTAGCAATTCTGCACATTGATTTTATTATTGGACGTTAAATAGGATTTTTTATTTAAATTTAATCACTGGAAATTGTTTTAATTTTTACATAACAATAGTTTTTTGTCAGGTGTACTGTTGGATTTCATCAAAATTCATAGAGTTTCTGTGGCATTTTTTTACGTTAATAAATTAAGGTGAAATAGATCAGGCGTGTAATTAATTCTACATTTTCCGGTTTAAAACAACAACTTCAAATTCGGGATTTTTCTTTCCGACAAAGGCGTTTCACATGTCGTCATTCTGTAAATTTTAAGCTTTTTAAATTTTTTATATAGTGGATTTAGATAAGATGAGAAACCCCTAATCAGCATAAAAAAAATTAAGTTTTTTGGCATATGAAAAAGCACTTGCATTCTTATAATGCTACTTAAATATTTAAAAATGTAAAAATAAGAAAATATGTTTGTCTCAATGACATTGATTTTTAAATTTGAACAAATAGTGTTTGCTTAATTTTATAGTACAAATAGAAGTGACTTTTTTTTGCAAGAAGTGAACATCTTTTTTCTTGAAAATGTTACAGTTCTGTTAAAAATTAATCTGTTTTGGGCAAAGAATTTATTCAAAACTATCATAGATACAAATTCAAAAAGGTGGCGCATCTAAAAAATGTGTGAGGTGACTTTTTTTAGATTAAAAAATTCCTTGTAAAAATATTTTTCATACTTAGAATTTGGACGAATGACTCCTTACGACTTTCTTTAATAAAAGAAAACTATTAAAAAATGCATTTTAAAAATAAAAAATAAACATTTTCGGCTGAAAACGCACGGCATAAAAAATAGTTAAGGTAAGAAAAACCATGCTCTTCAAAAGCCTTGCAAGATTAACATTACAAAGTTTTGAATTTTTTTGAAAAATGGAAAATTTAAATTTTTTGACAAATGGTTTTCGTTTTTACAAACAAAAAAATAATTAAAATTAGAAAAATACATTTTTCGGTTGAAACTATGCAAGATAAGAAAAACTATACACAAAAATAAAAAATTGTTTTCCCAAAAAAGATCTCCAAATTTTATGTGAATCAATTTTTAATAGAATGTGCAGTTTTTGTTTTCTTTGTAAAAAACAACATCAAAAATAAAAATAAATTTTTGAGCAAACGATACAAGTTACGAAAAAGAAACGAATAGACAAAAGTGAATATTTGTTTGCATAAGAATATTCTACATTTTGGCAGAAAATTAATTTTCCCAGTTGAAAATTTAGATTTTAGTGCAAAAATTCAACTATTTGTTTAAACACTACTTTTTTCCTCAGTTTAGTATTAGACTATTTTGTTAAAAATTTTATTTCGAATTAATTTTTCAGCTGAAAATTTATTTTGGTTTAAAATTCAACTATTTAGACAAGGAATCAATTTTTTCAACTAAAAATTCGAATGATCAAAATTTTATAATTTTTTTGAATATTTAACTTTTCTTAAAGATTCATCTTTTTGTTTAAAGATTCAATATTTTATATGAAACTTTCTGCAAATGAAAAGAATCATTTTTTGAGAAAATGCTTAAATTTTGAACAAAACAGATAATATTTAAAGCCGAAGGAATAATTTAAAAGAATTGCAACAAAGTTATAAAAATTTAAGTAAAGAAAAGGATTTTCGTCCAAAGAGATTAATTTCATTAGTTAAAAATTCAATTTAAAGATTCCCAAAATATTTGGGAAATTCATTTTTCAGCAGATAATAAAATTAGTAGAAAGTTAGTATGATTTTCTGAAAAATTTGTGTTTTTAGTAAAACATCAGGCATTTTTTCGCTTGGAAATTCCACTTTTTCATGCCACTTAATTTTCTGAGTTTAAGATTCATCATTTTTGTAGAAAAATCGTTTTTCACAGAACACTAAAACTTTCAATTTTTTGTTGAAATTAGAACTTTTTTGGTTAAAAGAAAACTGTTTTTTTTGCACATTTTCAAAAAATTGTAATTCATCCAAAAAATTATAATAAATATTGTCATTAAATTATTTTATTATTAATTATTATTATGTTCACTATTATAACAATTTTATTGTTATAATAGTGCCAATAATAGCCACCTTTATTTTCTAAAAATATGAGGTTCTTTTAAAACATGTGGTGTTTATAGACAAAAATCGTTTTTTTCGAAACTGAATTACCTTTTTTAAAGATTGTATGACTCGAAAATTTTCCTGTGCCCGCAATTTTATGTACGGAATTGTTATATTTTGAATATTTTCTTTCTCGGAAGTATTAATAATTTGATAAAGTTATTAATTATTTTACAGCATAAAAGAAAAATCGTGGAAAATTAAATTACGGGCTGCCAGACTACCGAAAAAAAAATATTTAAAACGAAAAATTTTTGAAATTATATAATTGCTGAAATTAAAAATCCCGAATCATCTAATTCTAAAGAATTTAATTCGCGTCATAAAATTGTCGAATTATAGAATATACGATACAGAAAACTCTTCCGAAAATAAATGATTTTCAAATTAAAATAATTAAAGATTTTTTGAAAATTAATATTTTTTCTAAAAAATACTCAACCAAAAAAGAAATTTATTTAGAAATATAGTTTTCATTCTATACCTTTTTTGGATTAAAAAAATTAATTTTAAAGATATATTCGTATCAACCGTTATAAATATTTTTAGTTTTTAAGTCCATAAAATTTTAAACCGATTTTTTAATAAAGAAATTATTCTTTCTGTGGAAAAAAATTATTTAGCCCTTAAGTATTATCTTTTTTCATTCAAAACAACATGAATATATGGAATAATTACCTAGAAGAACCACTTATAAATTTAATATTGGCAGCCTTACTTTAATAATATTGAAAACAATACATTTTATATGTGTTGGACTCAATTGCTTTCTTGAAATGAGAAAATTAAAACTGTAAAACAATATTCTCAAAAATTTTGATTTTTTCATATAACTAATTTATACAGAAAGATAACGTAAGGATAAAATTCAAAAAAATATGATAAGAACTTCAAGTTTATTAACTCCTGAGTCTGTTTTTTAAGACTATTTTTAAGATTCTATAAATACAATTTTCCTAGATGTCTTGAGAAAATTTAAATATGTTTCGGAATATTTCAGATATTTTGTTATCATATCTCTAAAGTTTCAAATATACTTTAATTATTTACCGAATTTTGAAAATTTTGGTTTAGCCATGAACTTTTAACCGACTCGTGTTATGCCTAAATTTTAATTTCAAGTTATGAAATTAAAATTTTTCATTTTTTTCAAAATCATCAACGATCTAGATTTTGTCTTAAATTCTTTTTAAATATTTGCCTATTTTAAATTATTTTTAAAATGCTTGAAAAACTTCTATATGGAATGATTAAAATTATTTAATTTTTAAATAATTGAATTTTCTTCCGAAGGTTTTTTAAAAATTTTCCTTCAAATCTTTCTGATTCCTTTTTAAAAATTCGAAGCAATTTTCGAAATTTTCCAAATGTTTTGAAATATTTACTTCCAATTAGTTTTTGAAAAAGTGCATTTAGTTTTTTACTCGGAAACTTTAAATAAATTGTGAAATATTTCTTATGCTAATTGTTATTAAAATTACAAAAAAATTTATTCAAATTCAGTTCAACTACTGCGTTAAAATTGTACTTGAATTGTAATTGAAAATCACTATCCAATCAGTAATTATCAAGGGTCTTGCGAAAGTTATTTATATTTAACCTCTAAAAGAAATTAAATTAAAAATTAGATATCCTTTCAAAATTTGTATTTTTATCATAAAATTGTTTCATCCCTAAAATTGAAAAATTACATGAGCTCATAGCGCGCGATTGCTGATACTGGGATTTGTCCAATTAAATAAAAATTATAAATACCACAAGAAATAATTTTGTTGTAGAATAGATATAAGAAACTGTATACAAGACATATTAAATTAAACTATGAAAGATAAAACAAATTTAAATTGTTTTTTTTTATTGAAAAATTTCCTGACGTTTAAAAACCAAAAAATGATCATATTATTTAGTTAAAAGAAATGAAGAATTAGGCTTGTCAGAGATAACTTTGTATCGACAAAAATAGATTTCTTTAAAAAAAAGTTTCACTTATTTCAAAATAGCGACTGTATATAGTTCGTTCAGGATGGCCCATTAAAAATTTGAAAAAAGACTGATAATTTTCTGTTTTGCTTTTTCAATTATTTTAAATTTCAAGTTTTTGTTCTAGACTTGGTAAAATAAATCATAGTCAAATTAAAAGTTCCTTTTGATTACTGGTAAGATATAAATTATTCTTTTAATTTTTAAATAAAAAATATCAAACATTTGACTTTCTGCTTAAGATAATTCAATGTCAGACCAGTTTTGTTTCATTAAAGTATGGTAAAATAGATAAGGTTTGTAAATAAGACTAATTTTTCACGGATGAAGCAATAACTTGCAAATTTAAAATGTTTGTGCAGCTGGCGAGAGCTACTTATAAAGATTATGAATTTGTGTACTTTTTATTTTAATGAATAGTGGTTAGCAATTACCAACTTAAGAAAAATTGTCAACAAAATAAATAATGTTTTTGTGCGAAACCCTTTCTGCTTCCAACTTAGAAAAAAAGCGAAAGATCTTTAATGCAGCTACTTGTTTAACAAAACTTTTGTTAACATAATTGTTATCGGTTTTATGCATAGTTATAGAGAATATCAACCAAAACGAAAAAATATTATTTATAAAAATTTTTTTTTTTTTTTGAAAAATTGGAAAAAAGTACTAATAAGTTCAAATTTACCTATAGAAAAATTGTTCAAATAAATTTATTTAGAATATCATCGTCAGTGTTATTATTTTGTTTTATTTTTGGTTTTATATTGATCATTTTAGTTACAAATTTTAGTTTTTTTACTTTGGTTAAAATTGAAAATTCTAGTTAAGAATTCACATTTTTTGGACGAGTTCAACTCATTTTGGCTTAAAATAAAAATTTTCTTTGGTTTTGGTTATAAAAGCTCTCAATAAACAAGAATTTAATTTTGTAGTAAAAAATAGCTTTCACGATAGAAAAACGATATAAATTCATATATTTATATGAGATTATGAATTTTGGAGGTAATTTTTTCCACACATTTTGTATGCATTGTACAAATTTTCACAAATTGTCGAGTATATTAATTACATTGACTATTATGAATACGTGCTGTTCATTAAATGAATTGAATTCTAGGAAATGCTTTTATTTTCATAAATCCTTAAACTCTTTAAATTTCTTAAATTCATAAAATATTTGGAATTAAGTAAATTCCTGGAACATTTAGAATTCCCTTAATCCTTTGAATATTTTAAATATCACCAAACCCCCTAAATTTCCAAAATTCCCGGAAATTCGCAATTTCTCTGAATTCATTTTATTTTCTAAATGGTATAAAAACTTTCAGCATTTATGTAATTTTGAATTTCTGAAAATTTTAGTCTTTCATGAAACCTCTGAAATAATTTAATTTTTTGAATTCTCTAAATTCTAAAAATCTACTAGATTCCTTTAATATTCTAAATTATTTAGTTCACTGCATTCTCTAAATTCCTTAAATACCCTGAATTTATTCGATTTCCTGAATTCAATGAATTTCTGCAATTCTCCGAAGTCACTGAATTCTGTGAATTTCCTGAGTTTTTCGAACTTCCTTAATTCTCAAAATGTCTAAAATTTTCGAAAATTCCTGAATTCTTAGAGCTTTCTGAATTCTTCTGAAGTCCATGAATTTTAGCAAATTCTGAATTCTGTAAATTCTTCTGATTTCCTAAATTCTCCTAATTCCCTGAATTATCTGAATTTTCTAACTTTCCTGGATTCCCCAAATTCCCCGAATTCCCTGCATTCCCTAAAATATCTCCAATTCCTGAATTCCGTCAATTCCCTGAAACTTTTGAAGTAAACTTTCCTTGAGTTTCCCTGAACTCTAAATTACGTAAATTTCTTCAATTACCTAAATACTCTGATTTTATTGATTTTTCTGACATTTCTAAATTCACTGCATTAATTTATTTCTCTGAATGGTAGCAATTCTTAAATTTTTTCAATTTGCCTAAAAACTTACGTCTTTCTTAAATTTCCTCAATTTTAAAAATTCTCCTGATATCATAAATTTTCTTAATTCCATGAATTATCTACATTTCCTACGTTTTTAAAATTCCCTAAATCCTCTTTGTATATCCTGAATTCTCTAAATTCACTAAATTCTCTGAATTCCTTGGATTCCCCGACTTTCCTAAATTCTATTGAATCCCTGAACTCTCTAAATTCCCTGAATTAAAAAAATTCCCTGATTTCTATATAATTTCCCGAATTTTTGGAATTTCCTAAATGCTCTAAATTTACTGAATTCTCTGAATTTCCTGAATTCTCTAAATATCTTAAGATCTCCTAATTCCCTAAATTCTATGAATTCCCTGAAGCCTCTGGATTATTTAATTGACAATAATTATTAGAAGTTTTCCGCAATTATGAATGTTTTTTTTATTTTAAGTAATGTGAATTTGAGTTTGGCAGGCGAAAAACTAAATCATATTTTATTTCGTCAGACTGCAAAGACTTTTCATAATATTAATAAGAATTTCAATCAATAAAAATGCTGTATAATTAATTGATAATTATCTTAGTTTCCTAATTTACTACCGTCAGCTGATTAAAGTTGAAACTGACCTTTTCCTCTTTTTTCATGAATTCTCTAACTTCACTAGATTCTCTAAATTCCCTGAATTTCCCGAATTTCCTGAATTTCCTAAATTTTCTGAATTCCCTGAATATTATAAATTTCTTGAATTTTTTTATTTTTCTGCATGCTCTACATTTTCTCAATTCTCTGAAATTCCTTAGTTCTCAGAATTTCCTGAATTCTTTGAAATTCATAAAATTACTGAATTTTCTGAATTCGCTGAAATACCTAAATTATCTGAATCTCCCAAATCCACGTCTTCCTTAAATGTTATAAATTCTACAAATTCTCCTGATGCCCTTAATTCTTTTAATAATTCCCTGATTTTCCTAAATTCCCTGAATTTTCTGGATCATATGAATTCCCTGAACTCTGTAGATTCCCTCAATTTTCGGATTTTTCTAAATTTTCTTAATTCTATAAAATTCCTGAATTCTCAGAGTTTCTTTAATTCTTTTAAATTCCTAAAATTTCTGAATTTTCTGAATTCTCTAAAATACCTGAATTATCTGAATTTCTTAAAATCCACATCTTTCTTAAATTTTATAAATTCTCTAAATTCTCCTGATGCCCTGAATTCTCTTAATAATTCCCGAAATTCCCTGATTTTCCTAAATTCCCTAATTTTTTTAAATCATATTAATTCCCTAAGCTGTCTGAATTATCTTTATTTCCTAAATTCCCTAAATTCCCTGAATTCTCATTTTATTGCCCGAATTCTCTAAACTCACTAAATTCTATAAATTCCCTGAATTCTATAAATTCTGAAATTTATGAATTTCCTGAATTCGCAGAACCATATAACCTTCTTGAATTCTTTTAATTTCCTGAATGCTCTAAATTTCCTGAATTCTTAGAATTTCCTAAATTTTTTGAAATTCCTAACATATCTGAATTTTAGAAATTTGATGAGTTCCAGAAACTCTGAATTATTTAATTATTAATAACGTTTATAAGTTTTCCGTAATCATTAGAGCTTTTTAATTTTATCTAATGAAAATTCAAGTATGCCTTTAATTATTTAAGAACAATTATTTTCTATTATTGACAGCTTTTTCTTGACTGGCTCTTAATTTTCCAGAGCCAAGTAAGAACCAAAGACATGGCGAAGGAAAATTTAGATTATTAAAAATAGATGTATGCCCAAGGTTTTTCCTCTTTCGTGTCGCAGTAGTGAACACGTTGTTGAGCTAACTATCTCAAATGTAACCAAGGTTATCTCATTTCATAAAATTTTACTCCTTTTTAATTATTTCTTTGGAAATTTTTACATTATAATTTCCAATTTTTTTATAAACTAAAGATGCGAAGCAGAGATAGAATTTTAAGAAACTGCACTTTCCAGAACTTATCTAAGAGAAGATAGTTATGAGCAATACTGAATTGTTTAAAAAAAATTCTTAAGGTTCCACGTGTAATAAGTGTGAAAAATACGGAAAATTTGAGTTCTGTAATCAACAATTTTCTAGCTTCTACTTTACTTACCTTAAAAAAACACTGTCATCGAAGAGAAAGCGTAAAAGCTAGTATACATACCAGTCATTGCTCTAGTTGCTGCTCTCGTGTAATTAAAAATAAATTCGTTTTTTTTTCTAACATCGTGTACATTTAATAAAAATGAAAAGAATTAGCTTTATGTTGCCAACATTATTGAGTTTCCTCTTTTTTCGACGTAAGTATAATTTATATTTACATTATTATTTATAATAACAATAAAAAGCACATTCTGAATTGATAATTCCTGAAATTTTGAAAAATCAAAACTCTGTTAATTGTACGATTAGGACTGAACACTGTAATATCAAATTCTTCAATTTTTAAATAGTGTTCTTAACATTTGCATCATTTTTCAATTTATTATTTAATTTCAAGCTAAAACTCAAAGCCGAAATTTTTTATTTTATTATAAATCCTATCACTAAAACTTAAGTCGTGAAAATGAGTCAATTATCAAAAAGATCTTAATTTTTTTTTAATTCAATTTTCATTTTCATTTTTTCTTGTTTTCTTAAAATTCAAATACTTTCAAAAAAATTTATTTTTGGAGGATTTATCTGTTTGGTTAAAAATGAGGTTATGTTAATAGAAAATATAACTATTCCATTACATTAAAATATTTATGTTATTTAATTTAAATCCAAATATTTTGCAAAAATATTCATGTTCCTATAGTTTGTAGAAAATTTAACTTGTTGGTTTAAAATATATATTTGTCGTACATTTTCCTTATTACGGAAAGTAGAGGACGTTAGGGATAATAAAAGGTGGAAGTTGAATTAGTGGAGCAGTAGAGGAAGTGAGTGTAAGCAGGGGCATTCAGGGGAAGTATGCGAATTTGGTGGGAAGGGATAGGAAAACCCCGCTTTAGACAGCGGTTATAGAAAGATCTGAAAATGTTACTTTCAAATATGTGCTGAGGTCATATGTCAAGGATGACCTTGAAATTCAGCTAAAGGTTTTTAGGCTTGATCCAGGTATGGGTCGGGTCCAATCTGTACTGTTTCGGCTAAGGTATTTACGAAAAAGGCGGAGGACATTCTTGGAGTATATATATCACCCCTGGCTTTCTCGTAACAAGCTTTTCCACGAATGACCTTGAGGTTTTTCGTAAACATCTGGGCCGAAACAGTAAAGATTGCACCCGACCCATGCCTGCTTCAAGCCTAAGAAACTTCAGCTGAAGTTCAAGGTCATCCTTGACCCATGACCTGAGTACATGCTTAGACGTAAAATTTTCAGCTCTTTCGATTGCCGTTGTCAAAAAAGGGCTTCCCAAAAAAAAGTTGACCTTGAAATAACATTGAAAGTTAAGCTCAAGGTCATCCCAAAATCATGACCTGAGTATATTTTTGGAAGTAAGATTTCTCGCTCTTTCGATTTCTGTTGTCAAAAATAGGGGATACTTTTTTTTTAAAAAGTCTAGCTTGCAATAACCTTGAAGGTTAAGCGCAAGATCATCCTAGACCTATGACCTGAGTATATGTTCATTTGAAAAATGTCCCGCTTTTTCGCTGCCGCTGTCAAAAATATTTGTTCTTATTAAAAAAATGACCTTGAAAACCTTAAGGGCTAAACTCAAGGTCAAATTTAAGATCACCACTGTACTTCTCGGTCAATGTTACTCGAAAAGTGACCTTGACCTTTTTTCGAAGTACAAATTCGGGAAATTCTTGCTTTTTTCAAATTTCTTACGCGGGATATTCTCTTTCAAAGGTCAGCCATAGCTCTAATTATGATTATTCTACACAGAATTTCATAAGCTTTCCAACAATTCTTGAAAAGAATAACTTGCTTCTTTTTTTATTCTTCTGTTTTTTATTGAAATTAACAAACTAAGAAACAATAGCATATGCTTCTGAAGTTGCAGTATATACATTTGACCGAGGATACAAGCACCGTTTGATGCTTCAAAACCAATATTTTATTAATACATAAGTAATTTTTCTCTATGTGGTTGATATTCTTTATCAGTGCCTTTTCCTAATATTGTTAATTGTAAGTTTCTCTAGTCAACAAAAACGTCATTATATGAATTTTTCTTGAAAAATCAGGTGCAGAGGGAGCTCCAGATTTTGTGAATTTAGACATGGTTCATGTACAATTGTATCATAACTTTAAATTTCATGGAAAGATTAGGAGCTTACGCAGCCAAGGAGACGGAAACGATGTGTTCCTACCCATACCCGCCTGGATGGAACCATTTGGTGTGAGAAACGTCCAAGAAGGCATTTACTTTTTTATACGAACGGATTTAGGGGAACATTATGAAGCAGAATTATTAGATGTGTCTAATCACGATCGTCTTAGACACTACCCTACTATTCCAGAATTATCTAAAGTACTTATACAAGAACACTTATATTCAACTTTGGGAGATTTTACATTTTACTGTCCGACAAGGTATCACTCGCTTGGCTATCCTAGTTATCCCCCCTCAAACCGAATTTATGTACTCATGCCAAGAGGCCCTATCTTTAGTGCACCAGTAGTGAGAAAGACTTTTGGATCGAGAAATGCTCATCTGTTACATTGATCAGTAGAATTAAGGCCTTGTGATACTTAGAAAATTGTCAATTTTAACAATTTTAGGAATCCCCGGCTTTTTTTCTAGAATAATAAATATTTTGTCTTAAAAATTTGGGAAATGATAGCGAACATGCTAACGGACGTCTACACACACTTTTTTTGTAGATTAATTCAAAAAAGTTTTAACTTAGCAAAATGTAATTAATTTTTATAGCGCTTAGAAAATACTATCGATTTTTTCAGTGTTAGATTGCTCCGGCTTTTTTTCTAGGATAAGAAATATTTTGCCTTCAAAATCTGGGAAATGATAGCGAACATGCGAACGGACGTCCCCGCACACTTTTTTTGTGTTTTTTATCAAAAAAATTTTGATATTGCTAACAACGTGCGTGTATATTTCGAGCTTATGTGTGTTACAATTAACTCAGGCGTTACTTCCAAACTACACAATATTTTAACCTTGTTTGCAGGCAATCAAAAAAGTTTATTTCATAAATTATTTCCAGATTATCGGAAAGGCAGAGAAGAAAAATGACGTAACCTCAAAATAAAGCATATTCATAAAATTTTTATTTAGCACAATAAATTTTTCTTGTTATTATCCCTTCAAAAAGGGGACGTCCGTTATGATATTTTATAGCATCTGCGAATTTAGTTTTAAAACATTTTTATTTTTGTGGAAAAAAGCCGGGGAAACTGTAAGTATCACAAGCCCTTAAGAAAGCAGACTTTTGCATCAAGGACTTTTCTTTAAAATTATCTCAAAACCTTATACATGCGGACATTCTAGAAATTCCTCTATATTATTATCTCCAAAATTTCCTTTAATTATTACCACAGAAAAATTTTGTTCTTGTCGATTATATGTTTTTCATTAAACATTTGAAACCAAAATTTGTAAAATTGTATGCTTTGAAATGTCGGATATTTTGATCAAATTCTAACATTTAGCTAATCGCTTACTTTTTTATCAACACTTTTTCATTGAATCAAAGTTGGACAAAAGTTAGCACACAAATTTTATCAAGTTCTACGTTTCGAAATTCCGGAAATTTTTAACAAATCTTATTTGTGCACAAAAATTATAGTTTTCTATCAACAACATTTTATCTCAGATCAGTCAAGTCAATTTTGGATACACTGGAACCGCAGTTATATTCGCCGCCTTAGAACGTAAACATTCACTTATATCGTCCCAGAAGGGGACCCCACCAATGCTGCTCAGCGAAGGAGAAATGGTCGCGCTGCGCTCTGATTGGCTTGTTTGTCATGTGGTACTGCGGGATGGTGGATGACAAGCGGATATAAATGAGAGTTATGCAGGGATATCAGCGCAAGAGGTTACTAGTGCGAGAGGATATAACTGCGGTTCCAGTGTATTTTAATCAAATTCTACCCATTGAGAGACGCAATATTTTTATACTCATATTTTTATATTGCATAAGATTTGCAAGAATTTGAAGCATAATATAGTATAAGAGTATGTTTCTCTAAAAGAAGAATTATATTTATATTTTTAGATTCTACAAAATAAGATTTAATACTTATGTGATGTCTGGATATAATATCGTACAGTTTCAATGAAAAAAATTGTTCATAGGAAAGGATAAGATTTGAATACGGGCATGATTTTATAAAACGCTTTGGGCTTTCGTGGCCAAAACTGTTTCATTAAGCTTGATTTTACAAACCTAATATTTGTTTTGCAATGATAATTTGAAATTCAACTCAGCGTTTCTATTTAAGCCTATCATTATATAGTGTGGTGTAATCGTGTGTGAATATAGAAATAAAAAATGCTTGAAAAAGTATAAGATGATTCTTTGAATATTTTGTACAACCCCTGTAAACAACTCATGTGGCCCTGATAATGGGTACTGTTGTGGTCCTGGTCGGGGCCACATCGGGCTACCCTCTGTAAATAAGAGTTTATAGATTAGAATTAGAACCTCGCTTATCCCAGACCGATTTATCCGAGGTTAAAACGAGAATAAAGAAAAATCATTTCATATGTAATAAAAAATATTTACAAGATTTCTTTAAACATTTATTTGTACAAATTGAATATTTATTCACGTTTATTTTCAATTTATTCTAATACTGTTTTTAAATTTTAAATTACGTTTTATCCGAATTTCCCGATTATCCAAGTTAGGTTCGGTCCACAATAGCTGGGATAAGCGCGATTCTACTGTACTCAAAGTTACTTCTTGTCTTGATTATTTAATATTCAACTACTTTTTGGTTAAGTAAATAATCTAAAGTTAAATCAGTAATATTTAACTTGCAATGAATTTGATTTGTTTTTCAAGGTAATATTATTTATATTTATTTTTTGCCTAAATTCTCTATTTCCTTCGACAAATTTAATTTAAAAAATTGGTTACTTCTTAATTGTTTTATTTTTGTAAAGATCGATATTCAAAAGAAAATACTTCTTAATTTTAATTTTACACGGTATTAAAGAAATTATTTGTAACAATTTCAAACTGCTTATATCTTATCAATTTCTTTAGGGCATTACCAATTTTTTTTACAATTGAAATTGCATTTTTAAAGACAAATTTCTTCTAATACGAAAAAAATATAAAAAATGAGAAAAAAAAACTAAAAAAGCTATCTAAAAATCTATGTTCAACGGCGCTAATCTCGAATATAATCGATTAGATTCCAGTTCAATTGCTTAGCAGCGAACGAACGGACGAATGGAAAACCGATAGTTCTCTAAAATTTCCGTCAGTGAAAATCAAAAAAAGCGTTGACATTTTGAAAAGCATGTATTGCTCATCTTTGCGTGAAATAATAAATAGGTTGAAAATTGGGAACCAGAATTGGGATCAATTGTCCAAAAAGATTTCACTCTTCTTTTTTTAACATTCATCCTTATTTATTTATACGTACCTATTTATTTTTATTTATTTATTTTTGTTTTATTTTTTATATTTTATTTCTTATAATTTTATATATTCCTTGTATTATATGTTTATAAACGAAAGTATTATAAAAACGGTATTTGTACCACTGCTTGTCAAAATATTGGAACATTTAACAAAATATATTAAATGGTCAAATTTTTTAAGAAAACAGATTAAAATTCAATCAGATCTCCGAATTTTCAAAAAGAAAAATAAATTTTTATAAGGCAGTTAAATTTTCATTTAAAAAATTTGGTTTCAAATAAAAAATTTGACTTTTCTACCATTAAAAATGAATTTGCAACAAAAGTGTAAAGTATTCAAGCTAAAAAGTCGAATGTTTTAGAAAACAGAGACTTCTCACGAATAAAAAACGACCATTTTTCAAAGAAAAGAATCATTTGCAATAAAAAGGTACAGTTTTAATAAGATAGTCAAATTATGAACTAAAAAGTTAAACTTTCAACAATCAAGAATAATTTTCTACAGAGAAAAACGACTTTTGAAACACATATATATTATTTTTTAAAAAGATAGTTCAATTATCAACAAAAAATTTAAACTCCTAACAAAAATAATAATTTTTTCCTCAAAAGGACGACTTCTTAATAAAATTTTTCATCAAATTTCCACGTTTTGAGACCCACTCAGTCAGAAAAAACGATTTTTACGAAGGTGTTTGTCTGTCTGTAGTCTGTATTCTGTAGGTACGATAACTTTCTAAAAGCTGATCCGATTGGATTCTGCTTTAGCATACTTTTTTAAAACCTGAAAAGAAAAAACAATTTCGTAAACCAGCTATTTTGGATCAAAATTAAAAAAGTAAACGCGTTTTCAAAATTTTTTAAACCATATTTTTTGAAGATTTCAAAATTCTTTGAACGGTTATTCATAGTACTTAGAAATTCAAACAATTTATTCTAATTACTTTCTTCTACAAAAAGAAAATTATAAGAGTTAGAGCATTTTCAAAATCAAAAAAAAAAAACTAAAATGAACATTTCAAGGCAAACAACGCATGATATGAAAAAAGTCAAGAGAAGAAAAATATTCTTTTTTAAAAGCCCTGCGAGACTATGATAACAGCTTTTTGAATTTTTAAAAAAGTTGAAAATTCCAAATTTGATCGTACCAAAAATAATGAAAAATAATCCAAAGAAAGACATTTTCGAATTTTTGCGGTTAGACTGAAAAATATTGTAGGCTACATAAAAATAGAAAGTGCCTATTTTGGCGATTTTGAATAAATTAATTAATAGGACTACACATTTCACTTTTCTCTCTTATGGAGATTAACATGTAAAATGACATTTCTTTTTTGAAATGCACTTTTGCAATAGAAGTTATGATTGTATTTATTTAAAACTTTAGGCCTGTATTTGCATAAGAATGATAATGCATTTTAACATACTTTGCCATTTTAAAAATATCAGGTAAGAATTCAAGAACGAAGTAAATTTCCGTAAAATCGCAATATTCAAAACTATTTACTGGGTTTTCTTTATATTTTCATCATCTGGAATTTTCATAAAACACGAGTTGCTTACCTAAGAACAGGTTTTAATATAAGAAAATAAAAATGTATAATAATTTGTAGGAGAAAAAGAATATTAAAAACATGAAAAATTGTTAAATTTTGAGTTTTGCGACGCCTTTGATTTAGGGATGAAATACAACAGAGCAACAGACACCAGTCAATACTCTTCTCGGTCCTCGTTATTCCTCTAGTGACTTTTTGATAATTTATAATTATTAATAATTTAATAATAAGTAATTATTAACATTGAATTAAAAAGTAATTAAAATTAAAAATAATAATTAAAATAAAGTAAATCAAAATTTCAAATTTTGTATGCTTAAATAATAATTAGATAATTGTTCATCATAAAATAATGATAAGGGGTAAGGTATAGAAATAAGGATCTTAATATAATATTTTCTGTAAATAGCTGTAAATAACTTTTATTAGTAGGCATAAAACGTTATAAAACGTTTATGCTTGTAGGCGGAAGTTTAGTAGTCAATTTAGAAAAAACTTGAGAACAAATGCATAGTCCTGTTAATAAATATTTTGCGAAACAAAAAAATAGGCACTTTTTATTTTCATGTAGCCTACAATATTTTTCAGTCTAATCGCAAAAATTCGAAAATGTCTTTTTTTGGACCACCCTAATATTTTCCTGTATTAAAACCTATGCAGATGCGCAGTAGTTTTTATTCAATCTTTAAAAACAAGATCAAAAATAAAAACAATAACAAAACAAGGAAATAAGAATTAGTATGATTCAAGTTTTATGCATATTATGAATTGTAATGACATACATTTATTAAAATGATACATTTTTCAGAGCAGCTTAGAGTACAATTTTAAACAAAATAAGAAACAAATATAAAAATAATCATGATAAATAGAATTTTCTCTTTATTTTGCAATTTTTTAATAAGCAATTTCAGCAATTTCATAAAAGTGTTGTGTATAATGTAGAAAAGTTGGCATGTTGGACAAAATCGAGTGCGAAGCACGAGATACATAATGTGAATGTGTTCGTTAAAGCCTAAAGAGCTTCAACAAAAGAGAGTTCACAATCACAAAATTACAGTGGTGGATGTTTTGAGTCTTGATTTTGAAAAGTTTGCGCAAGAATGTGCGAAAATATAAAAAACGAGCGCGTAGCGCGACGTAAATAAATAATCGAGCGCAAAGCGCGAGATAAATGTATAATCGAGCGCGAAGCTCAATATTTGTCTCAATATTTTTGAAAAGGCGTTATCTGATTTGGAATTACCAATCTTTCAAATACTTTATTAGAAATGAAATTTCGAAAAAATTCTTTTTAAACAACACGCATTTTAATACTTAAAAATTTTCAAGATAAAAAAATTTTTCGCCAAAAATGTTAGTTACCTGCTTTTGTACCGCAATCCTTCATTTGAGGGAAAATTTATTTAAATAAAGAAGTTATTAGAGCGCTAGTTTCAGGCCGCACAAAAGTTTGCAATTGTAAAGAAAATTAGTATATCTATCTTTTGAATGTAGTTTGTTTGTGTTTCGAAATTGACTTTTAACGTTTGGACGACGAAATTGCGCGAATTATCGAATAGAAAATTCATTGGCGCCATACTTGCGTGCGGCGATTTCTCAAGTGGTAGTGCCATGCATTGGTCAGGCATTTCCTTAAATATAATATGAGCAGTTAGTCCTAATGGGCTGTAGCGTATTTATCGTAAGAGAGAAAATAAAAAACAACCAAGTGGAGTAAAAAACTAAATTTTTAAAATTATTTTTTTTCTGATAAAAAGAATCTTTTTTTAAAAAACGAAAATTCTATTTTTCTTGCGTTATATTTCTTTCTTTGTGGAAGGTCACATAAGATTCTTTAGGCCACCGGAAAAGAAAATTGTTTAAAAAATTTAATGGTCAGAAGAAATGCATAATTTCAGCACTTTTCATTGTTATGAAAAGGTTACAATGTTTTACATTTCAAGAGAAAAAAGTGACTCCATATTTTCGTATGAATTTTAGAAACTCTGGAATGTTTTAAAATACTGAATTCAAATTTGTAAACTTCAAAAAATTTGATGAATTCTAAAATTTTTAAAAATTAACAACTTATTTGTTTTTTCGAAAACATTAGCAATTTTTCAAAATCAAGAAATTTTGATCATTTTAAAATTCACGATAATTTTATGAATTTGCAACATTTTGGGAATTATTAAAACTTTGATAACTTAAAACATTTTGAAGATTATAAAATTTGAATAATTTTAGAAAAATTCAAAGGACGAACATTTTGACCGTTTTAGAGATTTCAAAAAATTTTAGCAACTCATAAAGTGCAAAAATTTAGTAGTATTACCAATAATACCAATACAAAAATTTTTTTTTTTTTAATAATGAATGGCTTTTCTTTTGGAGAAAACATTCGCTGCAATTATAGTGTTTTCAGTTGAACGAAAAATGTGATAAAATCCCAATTAAAGTTTTTTTTTAAACAGTTGGCTGGCAAAAAAAAATCAGACTTTTTTCAAACCTATTTTTTATTTTAATTAAACTATTTTTGATTAAAAATTTCTGGTTCCGGAATTTTTATCTGGAATTAAAGTTAAAATCCTATACCAATCCACTAAATCAAAATCAAAATAAAAGTTGCCTAAAAATGTATTTGTAAAAGTGTTTGAGAAACTTTTATTAAACAATTGCAAATCTGGTACGCATACATTTTATTGTATCTATTAGGTTGGGAGTTTATTACTCTCACTCTTGCTATTATTATTATCCTCCATGATCCAAATTTCTCATTTAGTACACAAAAAATCTTTTCTTGCATTTTCAACTTCAAGGTTATGATAATAATAATAATAAAACGACAGTAATTTAAATGATGAACTTTACTTGATACAAGTATCAATTGAAGTTCGAAAAATAATTTTATATTTTGTTTCTTTATAATTAACTTATTATTATCTTTTAGGACTCATATAGTATTATAAATTATAACTGACCATGCATTATCCAGTTACATTATAATAAACGTGAGAAGTAACACTGAAAAGAAACGAATCAATTTTTTCGAAAAACGACACTAGAAGAAATAAATTGTTCATTTATAAAAAAAGTTATATTTTGGTGACTTTTTTTAGTGTAATTGTATAAATTTATTCAAATGATACATCTTTTAGGGTTGCTTAGAATAAAAATTAATGCAAAATAAATTTCGATTAATCGATTGTCATGTGTAACGTTGTATAAATGTTAAAAAATAGTGCATTTTTATTCATTCCTTTAATTAAAGAAATTTAGAGATTTGGAAATACGTCTAAATTGATTGAATTAAATTTTACGTTGCAGAAACAGAGTCCACTAAATTTTATATCGCGCATATGCGAACATGACATTTTTTCACATTTTTGTACTTCAAAACTCAAATCCGTGAATGAAAAAATAATTTAAGGAGTTGAGGTGATAAATAAGAAAACAATCTAAAATGAATTTTTATAGGAAATCCAAAATGGTTTTCCGTGCTTGGGAAAATATTTAATTTCTAATTTTCAAATTGTGATTAATATATTAAACAATTTTTAAATCCGAAATATTAAAAAGCATATGGATTAAGAAGTTATTACATTTTAAAAATCTATATCATATTTCACGTTCTGATTTCGAATTTTTTTTCATATTCCAAATTATCAATTATGATTATCTTTATGATTTTAAAAAACAGACAACCGAGAGAATATGTATATTACAATATTTAATAATTCTGAAGGTTCCACGCGTAATAAGTCCGACAAATACGAAAAATTTAAGATCAAGAATCTTTCAGCTTCTACTTTATTTACCTTAAAAAATAAACACCGTCATCGAAGAGAAATCATAAAAGCTAGTATAAATAGCAGATATAGCTATAGTTGCTGCTCATACGTAATTAAAAAAAATCCGTTTTTTTCTAAGATAGTGTACATTTAATAAGAATGAAGAATATAACTGGCGGTCTGCTGCTAACCTTACTTATTTTCCTGTATTTTCGGCGTAAGTGTGATTTATATTTACATTACTATTTATAATGACAATGAAATACACATTCTGAATTGTTAATTCCTAAAATTTCAAAAAAAGAACTCTTTTAACTGTAAGATAAGGACTGCACACTGTAATATCAAATTCTTTAATTTCTAAATATTTTTTTTACATCTGCTTACTTAAATCGTTTAAAATGAGTCAATTATCAGAAAGATCTCAATTTTTTTCTGAAATACGATTTTCATTTTTTTTGTTAAAATTCAAATACTTTATTCAAAACAAAAAATTTTTCAGGATTCATCTGTTCGGTTGGAAATGAGGTTGTTGCGATAGAAAATGTAACTGTTGCATTATATTAGAATATTTATTTTATTTATTTAAAATCCCACTATTTTTTAGAAATATTCATGTCCATATATTTTGTAGAAAATTTGTCTTTTTGTTTTAAAATATATTTCCAAAGTACTTTTTCCTTGGAACGGAAAGTAGGGGACTTTAGGGATAGTAAGAAGTGGAAGTTGAATAAGTTGGGCAGTTGGGGAAGAACGTGTAAGCAGGGGCATTGAGGGGAAGTATCCAAATATGGTGGGAAGGAATAGAGAAACAAGAGAAAATGAGAAGAGGGGAGGAAGGCAAAGTAGGGTAGGGCGATTGGCAATTCGCGGACAGCTATCTGGAACCTCTCCCCCACTACGCTCATCATTTGTGAAGATATCCCCTCCTGTGCGGTCGGCAGAAAGCGTTCTGCATATTCGTCAGCGCTATTCTCGTTTGTACTGCGCATGCGCGGAAGGGAAACTTGATTTTGATGAGGACAGTAGTGGGGGAAGAGGTGGCTGCTAGCTTTTAGCGAATCCATGACTTGCCGCAGAGTAGTGCATGAGTAGGGGCTTGAGTAGGAATGGAAGGGGAAAGTGATAGTAGAGTAAGAGATGGAAAGTAGAGGACGAAAAATTGGGGGAAATAGAGCATGGTATATTCAGGGGAGCGAGATTACGCTAACGGAATAGGAAGAGGGAAACTTTTGTTTGAAAAGGAGAAGTAGGTGAATTTGTGTCAGTAGAAAAGTGAAAGTGTGGGGGAGGAAGTTTTTTACTACTTAAAGCCATGTGGCAAGATGTTCGCGTGACCATATTTCTACCTTACAGAAAACTTTTTTGTTTTCTTACTTATTTTTACACGAAGCGCTATATCAAATTAAAAATTAGGGATATTAAATAAGAGGCACTAGGAAAGGTGGGTCTGGTTCTATTATTTATAAATTATTTAAAAAAACAGAAAAAAATATTTATAGGAAAACTTTTTTCATAATTATAAAAATTTAGGATTCGACCAACCTTTTTTAGTGCTTTTTATTTAATATTCCGAATTTTCAACTCGATGTGGCGTTTTGTGTGAAAATAGGTTAGAAAATAAAAAAGTGTCGATAAAGTAGAAATCTGGCCGCGTGACCAATTCATCATTTGGCCTTAATTAAAGCCCTAGTGTGCTAGAAAATTCTCGTTTAAACCATCTGAAATTATTAAAATCTGTGATAACATTGTTCAAACACTATGAGCCTCATACTATCCATATACAGGGTGATCGAAAGGTACCAAAACACCTGAATAATTTTCCATGTAAAATGTTTTTTTTAAGGTTAAGGTCATTCTTGTAGTCACTTTTAACTAGGAATCCAGGAGTGACCTTGAATTTGACCCTGAGATTGACCTTAGAGGTTATTTCAAGGTCAAATTTTTTTTTTCTAAGAATCTCTACTTTAGAGAGCGGCAATAGAAAGAGCTGAAAATGTTACTTTCAAACATGTGCTCAGGTCATAAGTCAAGGATGAAATTGAATTTTAGCAGAAGGTTTTTAGGCTTGACGCAGGAATGGGTCGGTTTCAACCTGTACTGCTTCGGCTTATGTATTTACGAGAACGTCGAGGTCATTCTTGGATGATTTCAATGTCACCACTGGAATCTTCGTGAAAAGTTACTTTAAGAATAACCTCAACGTTTGTCGTTAACACCTAAGCCGAAGCAGTAAAAATTGGAATCGGCCGATACCTGCTTCAAGACTAAAAACCTTAGGGTGAAGTTTAAGGTCATCCTTGACCCATCACCATAGTACATGTTTGGACGTAAAATTTCCCGCTCTTTCGATGGCCGTTGTAAAAAAGGAGTTCTCATTGAAAAAAAAGTTGACTCTGAAATAAATTCGAAGGTCAAGCTCAAGGTCATTTTTACTACAACTTTACTAGGACAAAAATGTGTCTATTTAGGAGTATTCAACTCAGAATTTCATAAGCTTTCCGACAATTATTAAAAAATTTACTTGCTCCTTTTTTTATTTAAATTAAGAAATTAAAAAACAATAGTATATGCTTTTGAATTTATATTGTATGCATTTAACCGATTATGAAAGCACCGTTTGATGCTTCAAACCAATATTTCATTAATACATTAGTAGTTTTTTATCTAGGTGTTTGATATTGTTTATCAGTAGCTTTTCCTAACATTATTAAGTCTAAGCTTCTCCAGTCAACAAAAACGTCATAATATCAATTTTTCTTGCAAAATCAGATACAGAGGCAGCTCCAAAGTATGTGACTTCAGACATGGCTCATGTACAATTGTATCATAACTTTAAATTTCACGGAACGATTAAGAGCTTACGCAGGCAAAGAGACGGACATGATTGGTTCCTACACATACCCTCCTGGATGCAACCTTTTAGTGAGAATACCGTCCCAGAAGGCATTTACTTTTTTATACGAACAGATTTTGGAGAACATTATGAAGCAGAATTATTAGATACGTCCAATCACAGGCGTCTTAGGCACTACCCGACTATTCCAGAATTATCTAAAGTAATTATACGAGAACACTTATATTCAACAGTGGGAGATTTCACATTTTATTGTCCGACAAAGTATCACTCATTTCACCATCATCGTTATCCAGCCTCGAACCGCATTTATGTACTCATGCCAAGAGGCCCTATCTTTAGTGCACCAGTAGTAAGACAGACTTTTGTATCCAGAAATCGTCATGTGTTGCATTGATCAGTTGAATTAAGAAAGCAGACATTTTCATGCCGGACATTTTTAATATATTTTATTTGTACAGAAACATTATACTTTTCTATCAACACCATTTCATCTCAGATCAATAAAATCAATTTTGGATATTGATTTTAGAAACATAATATTTGTTTTGTAATGATATTTTGTCATTTGACCGTTATTTATTGTGCAATATCTTTAATTTATATTAATATCTTACATATTTATGGGTGTCTGGTCTCATTGTTTCTGTTTAAGCCCATCGTTAAATAATGTGGTGTAATCTTGTGTGAATTTCGAAATTAAAAATGGTCGAAAAAGTACAAGATAATTCTTTGAATTTGTTCTATAACCCCTGTAAACAACTAATGTGGCCCTGACAATAAGTACTGTTGTGGTCCTGGTCGGGGCCACGTCAGGCTACATTCTGTAAATAAAAGTTTAAAAATTAGAATTACAGTAGAACCTCGCTTATCCGAGCCCGATTTATCCGAGTTTGCGATTATCCGAGGTTAAAACAAAAATAGTTGACCCGTCTTATCCGAGATATAGTTGACATGTAGTTGTACAAATTAAATACTTACTTACGTATATTTTCAATTTATTATACTAAGACTTCTTTTTTGTATTGTTCAATATTCAACTTCTTTTTAGTTTAGTGAATAATCTAAAGTTAAATTAATTATATTTAACTTTCAGGGAATTTTATTTTTTTTGCAAGGTGAGATTATTTCCATTTATTCTTTGCCGAAATTCTCTATTTCCTTCGACTCATTTAATTTAAAAAATTGGTTACTTTGCAATTATAGTTGCGTTTTTTAAAAAAATTCTTTCTGATACAAAAAGAATATAAAAAATGAGAAAAAAAAATAAAAAAGCTATCCAAAAATCAATGTTCTGGGGCGCTTATCTCGAATATAATCGATTAGATTACTGTTCGATTGCTTGGCAACAAAAGAACGGAAGAATGGAAAACCAGTAGCTCTCTAAGATTTCCGACATTGAACATCGAAAAAAGCGTTGACATTTTGAAAATCACGTATTGTTCGTCTTTGCGTGAAATAATCAATAGATTGAAAATTGGAAACCAGAATTGGAATCTATTGTCCAAAAAGATTTCACTCTTCTCCTCCGTGTCCTATAAAGGTACGTGTAGACTTCATTATTTAACTTTTTTTGTATTATAACATCACTTTTTTATTGTTAGCTTCACGTGCCTAAATACTTAGGTTTTTTAAAAACATCCATTCTAATTTTTTTATACGTACTTATTTATTTTTATTTATTTATTTTTTTTATATTTTTAACTTTTTAAGAAAATAGATGAAAATTCAATCTGCTCTCTGAATTTTCAGAAAGAAAAACAAATTTCTCATAAAGCAATTAAATTTTTATAAAACAAGTTGAGTTTTAAACAAAAAGCTTAATTTTCTGTAATTAAATATGAATTTCCAACAAAGGTGTAAAGTATTTAAGCTGAAAAGTCGAATTTTTTAGAAACAGGCACTCTTGAAAAATAAAAAAATAAAAGTTTTAACGAAAAAAATCATTTTCAATGAAAAAGATACATTTTTAACAAGATAGTCGAATTATGAACTAAAAAGTTAAACTTTCAACAATCGAGAATAACTTTCTACCGAGAAAAATGACATTTTAACCATATACATAAATGCTCAAAAAGATAGTTTAATTGTCAGCCAAAAAGTTTAACTTTTAACAAATAATAATAATTTTTTACTCAAAAGGAAGACTTCTAAATAAAATATATGAATTTTTATAAAAATATCTGAATTATCGCTAAAAATGTATATTCCGTCTTTTTTTATTTTGAAAATGCTTTAATTCTGATATACAATTTTTAAATATAAAAAAAAGTTTTGACTTAATATTTTTGAAAAGGCTTTTACTTTTTGAATTTTCATTCAAAATACGATGAGAATGTACTACAAAGAAGCTGATAAAAGACCAGTAAATAGTCAGTTATCTGATTTCGAATTAACAATCTCTTAATTGTTACATGAAAGTTTAAATTTCGAAAAAAATCTTTTTAAGCAACACGCATTTAATTATTTAAGAATTTTCAAGTTCAAAAAAAAAAAATTCGCCAAAAATGTTAGTTACCTGTGGCTGTACCGTAACCCTTCATTTGAGGAAAAAAATTAAAAGAAAAAATTAAATGAGTTATCAGAGCGCTAACTTCCCGCCGCACAAAACATTGTGATTGCAAAAAAAAATATATTATACCTATGTTTTGAATGTAGTTTGTTTGTGTTTCGAAATCTACTTTAAACATTTTGTCGATGAAATTGCGCGAGTTATCGACTAGAAAATTCATTCGCGTCATACTTGCGTGCGGCGATTTCTCAAGTGGTAGTGCCCTGGATTGTTCGGCCATTTCCTTAAATATAATATAAGCAGTCAGAGCTAACGCGCGGTACTGTGTTTAGCGTAAAAGGGGGAATAAAAAACAACCGATTGGATTAAAAAAACTAAATTTAAACAATTAAAATTTTAGCACTTTTTTATTCCTGTGGATAGCTGATCAAGTTCTACGTTTCAAAACAAAAAAGTCACTTTATATTTTCGTAGAAATTTTAGAAACTTTGCAATGTTTTATCAATACGGCCGGTTTTTGGCCTAATTTATTTTTGGACCAAAAAATCTGAAAAAATCATGGTAGTGTCTTATAAGTATCCCGAGTCGATTGCACGCTAAACGGACTACC
>NC_046659.1:136624096-136643560 GCF_010883055.1 Belonocnema kinseyi | reverse complement strand
GAGAGAAAACGGTTAAAAAATCCAAAAAATACGTTATAGGTTTTTGGAGTCGCTAATTACGAATCTGGCATCCGTTGAACTCTATCGCTTCAGGTTCAAGGTCATTTGAAGGAGGTCATTTGAAGGTCAAATCGAGAAAAAACGGTAAAATTTTTTTTTTTAAATATGTTATAGGTTTTTGAGGTCGCTGATTATGAACCTGGTGTCCGCTGACCTTTATCGCGTCAGGTTCAAGGCCATTTGAAAGTCAAATCGATAAAAAACGCTTGAACCTGACGCGATAAAGGTCAGCGGACACTAGGTTCGTCAAATCTCTCGAAAATACATTTGGTGGGTAGTGGTGTTTCCTATATTTGTAGGGATGGCTGGGGGGTGGAGGGTAGTCCGTTTAGCGTGCAATCGACTCGGGATACTTATAAGATACTACCATGATCTTTTCAGATTTTTTGGTCCAAAAATAAATTCGGCCAAAAACCGGCCTTACCGACCCTCCCCCTTTAAGGGTCGAAAATTTTGAACGTTTTAGAGATTTTAGAAAATTTCTACAACTCATAAAGTGCAAAAATTCAGCAAGTTTTATAATTTTAGTAATTTTGAACAATTTACAAATTTCCAACATCTTAGAAATTTTAGACATTTTTAAAAAATGCAGAAATTTGAGAAATTTGGAAAAAATACGGAAATTTGAGAAATTTTGAAAACATACAGAAATTGATAAGATCCAAACGTTTTTTAAATTTTTGAAAATTTTCCGCACCACAGTTTTCACGCGGACGCGGTCGATTAACAGGATGTCTGACTCATCATATTGTATTTAAGTATACGTCTGACCAAAGAAGGTCACTACCACTTGAGAGTCACTACCTAATTTTTCACTAATTTTGATCAGGAATTGAATTGGAAATCCTATACTAAACCACTATACCAACATAAAAATAAAAGTTGTAATGCATTTGCAAAGGTGTTCGAGGTTGCTGATTACGAATTGCGCGATAAAAAATACAAAAATTCTGAAAATATAAACATTTATTAAACAATTACGAATGTGGCACGCACACAGAAAATATTTTTCTTGTACTTTTCAACCTCAAGTGTATAAAAATAATAAAAAACCATAATTTAAATGCTAAGCTTTAGTTAATACTAGTGTCAATTGAAGTTCGAAAAATAATATTTCTTTTACTTTCTTTATAATTTATTTATTATTTTTTTTTAGGAATTACATAATATTATAAATTATAAATGACCTTTCATTATGGAGTTACATTATAGCAAACACGAACGAGCATTATTTTTTATTTTTGTACAGTAAACAATTATTATATTAAAAGGTCGCATTATATTTTCATAAGGTTCATAAAAAATAGACAAAGAAATAGCTCATACTTTTTCAAGTATTTTTATATTTCTCAATTCACAAAAACTTACAACTCACTATATCAAAACGTTCAATACAATTTGATCCGTCTGGAAACCATACAAGATAAACGTGTCAAATACTATTTTCCAGAACCTGAGAAAAATCAATAAAATTCTACTCCTTGAAAAATCTTATACTTTTCTACTAAGAAATTACCTTTCAAAGGCTAACAAGACTCATGCAGAATAAAAAAGTGGTATAAAAATATAAGACTTTTCGATAAGATTTTAAAAACTTTTAATGAAGTTGTAGACAAGTATGAAAATTTCGGAAAAAGGTATAAATATGTTATATTTTTAATTAATGATATCACATAATTAATTAATTCTGTAACAATGATAAGTGTGAGCGTTGAAAAGTTTATTTTTAACTAACAAAAATGACTTTTAAAACATAAAACATGAAATGTTAATTTAATAGGATTATTTTTCAACAGAACAGACGAATTTTCAACAAAGTCATTGAATGATCGATCTTAAAATTAAAATAGTTTATATCAAACTGTTAATCCGGAAAAGAAGAATTTTCACGAAGAGAGTTAATTTTCAATCGTGAAATATGAATTCTCAATAAAATAGATGAAATCGTAAAGAAAAAGGATTTATTTTTGAAGAAAAATGGAACATTTCAATTTTCCGAATATTTCAATAAAAAAACGTTTTAATTTAAATTTTTTAAATTTGAAATTTAACACAAAAAACGGGTTTTCTACCCAGGAACATCTTTCCAATTTTCTTCTCATTTTTAGAACTTTATTTATGTTCATTTTTTGAAGTACATCATTTAATTTTTAATATATATGCACTTTAAAACATGTATAAAATAATAACTTGAACCAAACTACAAAGAGTTGCGACTTTCCAAGTTTGTAGTAATTATTTTATTTAATCAAATACGTAACTTCCGAAACAAAAAAAAATCATTTTGGTAATATTAGAGAATAATATTGTTGATCTCCTGATTGGATATGATTGCTTTTTATTGCCTAGATAATAGATTAGAGATTGCGAATTTCAGAAAAGTGTCATTCATTTTTTGACAGAAAATCATTATTTATAAGTCTCAATTCATTAAACCTTAAAATTTGCGATGTTGAAAAAATATTCACCCTTTAGACTTTGAAATTTTAATCGTTTATCCGTAAGGGCAACCGAGCTGGGCCCTCGATGGAGGCCCTCATCCTAAGAGGTCTCGGCGGGGCTTTTTCTACACGGGTTATTTGAATTTAAACAAAAAATAAAATTGAATTTCGTATTGCAGAAAAAGAATTTAAATCTATTTAATAATTGACTCATTTGAAAAAAATTCTATTTTTATTTAAGACGCTTTATATCAAACGGGAAAATTTTTGCTATAATTGTTAGGTTAAATTTAAATAATAAGTTGAAAAATGTTTCAGATCCGAAAAATACTATTTCAAAGTTAAGGAATTTAATGTTATAGTATTTATTCGTTATTTTACAGTTAAGAGTGTTTCGATATTTGGAAACTTTCACAATTAACAATTCAGAATAAGTGCATAATTTCAAATTGTCTTACCGAGTTAGCACCTTTTCATTTGTTATCTTCGAGAAGCAACCTTTTCATCTGGACACGTCTACATATTTAAAAAAAAAATGTTAGGAAACAATTCAAAAGGATAATTTAGATTAATACTTAAATCGCAAGTTACAAAATACAATTAATAAAATTATATGAGAGACAATGTACGGCTGCAAATGTCGAAAATGTATTAGAATGTGTAAGCAGAAAACTGTATTTTAAACAAATATACAGGCATCTTCAATATAAGCAAATATTATTTTAATTTTAACATTTCTAAATTAGAGAACAAAAAAGTTCATTTTCTTGCGCGAAATGTAGCTTGTTTATGTTATTTAACTTTATTTTGAGATCTTTAGGGTCCGGAAATTTAAACTCTAATTTTTCGAACTGGGGGGGGGGGGTTGGACTGCTACTCCCCCGCAGTAATAACTGATATAGCTTTGAAAGATTTACGGCGCAAAAATAGTCATAGGTGGCGCATATGAGCGAATTTGAGGCGCAATTCATTGGTCTAAAGGAAACACAACAAATGTAAGTGTGTGTGTATGTGGGGGGGGGGCGTGTATCTGACCTCAATAGATCTATACGCGCATGCAGATCCTTCGTAAGTAGTAGTCTTTGGTCTGTGGTCAGCCATGTCCTTAGATATAATATGATGCGTCAGGCATCCTGGCAAGAATATTAAAAAAGCAATCAAAATCTTAGAATTCTAACATGATTTAATTTTAGTAATTTTTTCAAATGTGAATAATTTAAAATTTTAAAGAAATATTGTTAATTTTAAAATTCTCAGACATTTTAGAAGTCTCGGTAATTAAAATTTTCTTAGAAATTATAATAATTTTGAAAATTATGATAAATTTATAAATTTGAGTAATTTTTCAATTTTGACGTTCTACAAATTTTTCCAATATTTTTTTAAATTTTAGATACTTTAGATACTCTTGAAATTTAAAAATTTTAGAAAAATTAATTTTTATAAAATTTTCAACGTTTGTATAATTCTAGGAATTCTAGAAAAGATTTGATTTGAAATGATTTAGATATTTCACAAATTTCAGAAATTTTATAAATTCGGAATATTTCATAAATTTTTATAATTAAACATTTGTTTAACATTTTTGAAATTGTGATAATTTCAGAAATTGGAATTATTTAAGATATTCTAATAATTTTTAATATTTTGAATTTTTAGAAATTTTAGAGAATTTTTTAATTTTTGAACTTTTTAGAAATTTTTGAGATTTTTAAATTTCATAAAATTTAGAGGCTTTAATGATTTTGATAAGTTTATCAATTTCGTATATTTCAGATATTTCGAACTTCCTAGAAGTGTAAACAATTTTATAATTATAAGAAAGTTAAGATAATCCAAACATTTTCAAAATTTCTTAAATTTAGTTGTATTACATTTTTCACGGTAAATGTAGAAAGAGATTTTTAAAAGGCAAATAAACGAGATCTAAACTTTAATTATATGAATTCCGTGAATTCCGTGAATGCCGTGAATTACACAAATTTCGATAATTCTGTGATTTGTTTAATTCCGTAAATTACTTAAAATCATTTAAATTTGTGAGTATTATGAATTTCGCTAATTCCCTGAACTGGTAGAATTTCTTGAATTCATAAAATTCAGGAAATTTCAAGGAATTTAGAATAGTGCATGGAATTCAGGGAATTAAAATGCACTTTAAAGTCACAAAATTTAAAAAATTTAAATGAGATTGAAATCAAATTTAAAATCCTAGTTAACGTCCAATAATCAAGTTGCTGTGCAAAATCCCGAAAATAAAACCAAGAAGCTAACAACCAAATTTAGACCATCATCATAAAATGTTTCTAATGCAGTCTGAAAAAAAAGATTTTTTTAAAAAAGGAAAGAAAAAAATTCTATTCTAAATGTTATGGTCGTTGTCCTGGAGAAATTTTGTCAAATATTTGCAATCATTTTTAAAATTTTTTGAAAAGAATTAAGGTTATAGTGAAAGCTTTTAAACCTATGTAACATCTTTTTAATCTATCCAGAATATTTGAATCATGTACAAAATCTTTGGAAATAATTGAAAATTTTGTGAAATCACTCAAATCTATCTGAAATTTTTGGGAAATCATTAAAACCTTTTTATTCTATCAAAAATATTTGCTTCATGTATACAATTTTAGAAAATAATTTAAACCTTTGGGAAATCACTCAAATCTATCCGAAATTTTTGGGAAATCAATTAAACTGTTGTAAAATCTTTGTAAAACATTTCCGATCTTTTGAAAGCTTTGAGAAATCTTTTTAAAATCTTACTGCAATTTTTCGGAGATCGTTAAAATCTTTATGAAATCTTTGAAAATCTTTGCAAAAAAATTTCGAAATATTTTTGAAATATTTGATAATATTTGTGAAACTAGGGTAATATTTAAGACATTTTTGGAAATCCAAAGTCTTTGATAAATATTTGAAATTTTTGGGAAATATTTTTAAAATCTATGAGTAATCTTTGCAAACTTTGATCAATCTTTTCAATCTACCCGAAATCTTTGCTACATCTTCGAAATCTTTATTAGATCTTTAGGTAATAATTAAATTTTTTGCACAATCTTTAAAATCTATCGCTAGTCTTTGTAAAATCATTTTAAAATCTTTAGAAATCCAGAATATAAAAATTGTTGAGACTACTAAATTATATTATTCTTTATTTTTCATGACACCATAAAACACTATCGTTGAGAAAAAAAATTATAAAGTGAATGTCATATTTCCGTGAGAAATATTAAGAACAACGCGGGATATAAGTACAAAAAGAAAACTTTCTATAAATTTTTTTAGAAAAATTCTTTCCCTTCTTAACACTTCTTCTGATCTGATTTAGACAAAAACAAATTCTCTTAAGGTAAGCTGATTTTATATATTTATAAAACCATCTCCATTTTTTAAATTCCAATTCTTCAGAAAAAATTAACGGACTTCGTAAATAGAATTGAAAAGTTGTGAAACCCGAGGCTACCCTTTATAATCATTCTAAATACCTTAAAGCTTCTTATAATCACTATAAATCTCTTAAAATTTCTGAAAAGCTTTGGAAATCTCGGTAGATTCCGAAAAGTTTTTTCAATTTTTTTAAATACTTTTTAATACTTTAAAACTCCTTAAAATGTCTTAAATCCCTTGAAAACCTTCCCAGTAACAAAAGTCTTTTAAATAATTTAAATTTCCTGGTTGATTGATGTCCTTTGAAACAAAAGTCCAAAATTGTATTGAATTTTAATAAAAAATAATTTATTTAATTTCATTTTAACTGTTTTGTTACGAAGAATATAAGCTGCTGCTATTAAACATGTATTAAAAATTAAGCAAATATTTCCATCGAAGCTGGAATAAAAGCGTGCATAAAACGAGGTAACATAGATTGTGAGTGTAAATAATTCCCATTTCGTAATTTCCAGTCTATTTGCAAACTATGACAAAACGAAATTTTACGAAATATTGTATTATTACAAAATATTTTGTATCGCTCATTTAAAATAAAATCTTGATTTTTCCTATGAGCCTATCTTTACCGTGAAAGATAGCGATCAGTTATAAAATTTTCATATTATATACATTTTTAGTTGACATAAATAAAAATTTTCATACCATCATACTTGCACTTTATTCTATAATTATTGTGATATTTATCAATTATATTTAATAAATATGTTTCATATTCGTCCTAAAAAGCTGAACTATTCACAGCCATGTTTTAAATAATCGAAACAGGCGTCTTTTTTTAATAAAAAAATTATTTCAGAAATCAAAAATTCTTTTTTAATATTAAAAAATTCATTTAAAAAATCCTTATCCTGAAAATGAAACGAAGTTTATGAAAAATTATAAGCATGCTTGTGCCCACGTGTTCATAGAAGTAATTTTTAATTCGAAATCTTTTATACATGTGTAAAGTTTTTGCTTTCACATAACACTACAATTGGAATTTTCATACATTATTAATTAACAAGTAATTGTTTTATTATCTGTTCGATTATATATCAACTACATTAGAATTGTAAATGTCTCAATTTCATAATTTTATAGAGAAATAACTTGATGACAAATTTATCTGGTGGTGACGTAATCTTTTTAGAAGTATCGTATTTAGCTTCTAATTGTTTAAATAAAGTGAAAAATTTTACACAATCGCCTTATTTTGTTAAACTCCCTGTTTCAAACCAGGATGATAATTCTTTTAAAAAGATCAACGTTCCGAATTCCAATTGTTATTATTTTTAAATTTTCTTGTTATAACTGAATTATAATTTTTTTTAATTCCCTGTAGCAAGTAAAATCAAAAAAAGAATTCTTTCCGAAAATTCAACGTTTCAACTTTAAATTGTTACTCTTTGAAAAATATATTATCCCATTCATAATTCAATTTTTTTTTAATTTCAAGTCTGAATAACGATTGTTTTGAAAAATTCCTTATTGCATATCAGAAATATAATTTCTTTGAAGATTTTGTCTTGCTAATAAAAATTATACTTATTGTGAATAAATCCCTGTACCAAATAAGAAATTTCATTTTTCACAAAAATTTCCAGGACCTAATGAGAACGATCATTCTTTTCATAAAACCCTCATTGAGAGATAACTCATCAAAACTAAAATCAGAATATTTTCTAAATATCCATTATCTACAAAACAATTGCATTTGCAATCAAGAAAGACGCTTTTTCAAAAAGAAGTTCATTTACTTCAAAATAGTTGAATAGTCAACAAAAAATATAAATTTTTAATCAAAAAGTTAGTTTGGAACCAAATAGTTTGATTTTCTACCAAACTGTTGAAATTTCAAGCCAAAAACAAGTTTCTTTAATTTCTTATAATAATAATTATATAATAATAATTTCTTATAATTTTTAACTGAAGAGATAAATCATAAACCAAAAGTTAAACTGAAAATTCAATAATCATACTTTTAGTTGAAACTTCGTGCATTTTGTTTCAAAATTCGTCCTTTTTGGTAAAAACTTTAACCATGTTTGATAACAATGTTGAAAAGAAATATATTTTTGTCTCATATCGCCTTTTTAAA
Organism: Belonocnema kinseyi; assembly: GCF_010883055.1. Taxonomy (NCBI): domain Eukaryota; kingdom Metazoa; phylum Arthropoda; class Insecta; order Hymenoptera; family Cynipidae; genus Belonocnema; species Belonocnema kinseyi. Next base: position 136,635,532 of record NC_046659.1, on the reverse strand, counting down.
GATTTAAAAATATTTTTGTACCAAAAAAATTTTCAATAGAAATTTTCTAAAGATTATTATATCTTTTTTACAAAAAATACGAAAAATATAAAAAAAGATAGTTAAATAAAAAATATATGAAAATATAATAAAAAAAATGAAGTTAGTCTTGAAAAGATGGATTTTCAACCAAAAAGTTTAGTTTGTCTATAAAAATATTAGTTTTAGGAATAATGCCTTTATTCCCACTAAAATAGTTACGTTGATATTTCAAAAAATTTAAATGAACAGAAAGTGTAAAATATATAGAATTCCGAACGATTTTATTTTAATTTTTTTCAACTAGGAAAGATACTGAAAAAAGTCAAAACAGAACACTCATTTTCTGTCCAATAATTTTAAAAAAATTGAGTTTTAGTTTTAAAAAAACCTTAAAACAACGAGAATCCTCTTTCAAGAATCAAAACCAAAATATTAATTATTAGAATGACAAAAATACAGCTTTTGTAAGAAAATTTTGGCATTTCGGACTTTTACTGATTTTACCGTCAGTAAAAAAACCTTGCAGACAAGGAAGTCTTATTGATTCTTTTAAACTTAAAAGCCTGGAAATCTTCTTTAATTATTTAAGAAAACCTTGAATTAAATTTTTTCTTTAAAAAGATATTTTATTTTAATTAATTTGAATCTTTTTAAGTCTATAATGAAAAAAAATCTTGTGTACAAGAAATCTTACTGCTGAAAAGTTTTTTATTCATCAAGATATAATTAATCTTTTACTCTTCACAGAGTGAACAGATATCTTTTTTGAGGATTTGAACAATTATTTTATAGTTTCCAATGACCAGACTTAAATATTGCGAATATTTCTATAAGTTTTAAATTTCTTCTCCACCAATGTAGAATTTTAAAGTATATATTTTTCTCATCCGTGTGGAAAAATGGAGAGGGCCCCCGTCAGGGTCCACGTGGATTGCCCTCATGCCTTGTGGAATCCATGAGGGCTTTTTCAATAGGAAATTCACTGTGGGCGGCAGTGCTAACTACACAGAAAAAACTGAAGTTTCCATTGGAACCCGTTTTTTGGTTCCAAAGGAGCTGCAACAAAAATGAACCCTACTTGCTGAAAAGGAACCCAAAACGATAAATGAGTATTAAATAATACCACACTTGGGGTTCGAAAGGATCTCAAATGTAATTGAGCCTATTCCTAAAGAACCTATTTTTCGCTTTCCCAACCTCAATATTATGATTAATTAATAACACAATGTTTACCTTAAATCACACATGAAATCGAACTCTGGTGGGCATAAATTAATGAAGATAATTCAATTACAAAATAATAACGTAATTAAAATAGATATAATGACTTCATAAATATAATTTGCAGGTTATGTAGCAAACTTGTGAATATAAAGGCTTATTCATGTCAGTGCTCACAATCTTGGCAACTTTTTGAACTGCGCTTGCGTCGCGCCAGCAACACAATTGGTTACTGTGGGCGAACTGATTTTGAATAGTGTCGATATTCAAACGTGATATTTATTATAAATAATGATTATAAAATGCATTAACAGTAAATTCTTAAACCTAACATAAGACTTTGAAGTGACAGATAAAAATTTAATTCAATTTTAATAAAAAAGACGTTATGAATTCCGAGTTCAGAGAAAGAAATAATTTTTTTTAGCACAATGATTAATCTTATCTCTGTCGTGTTTCTAATTTTTATTGTTTTCATTCAAAACAATTTGACCGAAAAAAATCAATAAAGTTACTAAAAATAAATTGCAAATTTTGTTTTTTTCTGAAGTTAAAATAAAAAACGTTTTTTGTAATAAAATCACAATATTTTTTCATCTGTCACCCAAAAACTCTATTGTCCTTTATGCTGTTCTTTTCAAGTGCGCTCTAAACGAGCCTGGTTGGGTCTCTACAGGTATCTATTGGAGCTCAAGTTCCAAATGACACCAACTTTCATTTGAGCCGCAACATGAGTGAACCCCTAGTTTTTTTTGTGTAGTACCGTACTTCTATACTCTAACCATATGGCAAAAAAGTTATTTAAAAAATAAATATTAATCGATTGTGAGTATTTTCCTGTAGATAATAATATTCCTGTTTATAGTGAATACATATATTACATTTTTAAACATTATATTACAAATAAAATTTTCAACGCTACGGGGTATCGAACCTACATAATCTATCCCTAAATCTATCGCCTAGCAGTCAGGAGTGCTAACCACGGCGGGAAACCGACAAGTTGAAACTCAATAAAAAAGCCATGCTCATAAGGTACAGTTGAGAAATGTTGAAGTACCAAATTTTAAGCTCTCTTTTTATAATTATTTATTATTGTATGACGTTTTGTAAATGTACAATACACGATCTGTTAACAGGAATATCAATCAAATAATGATTAAATTAATAATTCAAACGATTACCATTTTTCTTTGCGTAATAATTTGTTTTTTTTTATGTTATAGACTACTTAAACTTATTAAAATTACTTTTTTTATTATTATTGTTAATTATTTTTTTATATCTATTTGTTAGGATATAAAATATTTACCGTTCCAACTTAGAAATTTTAATCGTTGATCCGTGAGGGCAACCAAGCTGGGTCCACTGTGGGGACCCCTATGGAACATCCATATTGTGAGAGTTCGAATTTCAGAAAAGTGTCATTCCATTTTTGACAAAAAATCATTATTTGTAAGCCTGAACTCATGAAACCTTAAAATCAGTAGTTTTAAAAAAAATATGCGTTCTTTGGACTTTGAAACTTGAACTGTTGATCCACAAGGGCAGCCGAACTTGGTCCCTTGCAGGGCCCCTATGGAACATCCAAATTGTGTGATTTCGAATTTCAAAAAAGTGTCATCCAATTTTGACAGAAGTGCATTGCTTGTAAGTCTGAACTCATGGAACCTTAAAATTAAAAGTTTTAAAAAATATTCACCTTTTGGACTTTGAAATTTGAATCGTTGATCCTTGAGGGCAACCGAGCTGGGTCCCCTGTGGGGCCCCTTTGGAACATCCATATTGTGAGAGTTCGAATTTCAAGAAAGTGTCATCCAATTTTTGACAGAAATGCATTGTTTGTAAGTCTGAACTCATGGAACCTTAAAATTTGTGGTGTTGAAAAAATATTCATCCTTTGGACTTTGAAATTTAAATCGTTTATTTGTGAGGGCACCCGAGCTGAGCCCTCGGCGGGGACCCTCGCAGAATTTCCACACGTGGAATATCCATGCAGGCCCCCGCCAGGGGCCCTCATCCTCAGAGGTCTCAGCGGGGGTTTTTCACACCGGCACATTCAATTTTAATAGTATGAAAAATTTTAGCTGAAAATTTCAATATTAATTCATTTTCGGAATTAGAGTGAGCAATAGCTATATAACGGTTTTTAAAAGGTTTTACCTATCAGTTTTTGAGTGTACACCAAATTAAAGAAACATTACTAAAAATTTAAGAAAGAAATTAGGCGAAACGTATTATTCCAATGTAGGAACAGAATTTTTTTTAAAGTGATTCGTATTTGAATTTTGTGTTTTGTTAAAAAAAAACTAATTTTTTTTGTAAACCTGTATATTTTTTGGGCCAATTGAGATATTTATTATTTTCTTTTTGATTCTTATAGCGTTTATCATCTTTTTTTAAACACGCCAGAAAATATAAGAAATGTTTAAAATCAACAAAATGGAAGTGGTTTTACTGAAAAGAATTAAAAATTAATTTTCTGAAAAAAAACTTTTACACTTTTTATCAATTTTTTTGCGATATTTGTCAATTTGCCAAATCCTTTTGCGATACTTTTATAGTGAAAAAAATTTTTTACGGCCTAAAAAATGGTTTAGCCCGCATATTACTGCTAAGATGTCTTCCTTTTATTAGTAAATCCTAAAGAAAATATTTAGAAAAATACAAAAGGTGGGGTTTTCTGAAAATTATACTTTCCTCATGTTTTTAAAATTTAAAAAAAATAAGAAAAAAGATTTTCTTAAAACCCTAACTTGTTGATTACAAATTTTTGTTTAAGTTTCTACTAATAAAAGAAAAGCATCTTAGCCGTATTATGCAGGCTAAACCATTGTTGAGACCAGGGTATTTTTTTTGTCCCTACAAATTTAGTTTTTAAATTTGTTCGTAAACTATGAAAAATATCGCAAAAGAACAAAAGACGTTTTTCAAACAACTTTTTTAAATGTACATTATCAAAGTAAAAGTTAAAAACCAAAATTTGCCAAAAATTTAAAAGTGGATGTTTTTGAGAAACTTTATTTTTAATCTTGTTAGAAAAAAAGCTGCCGTTTCGTTAATTTTAAACTATTTTCCATTTTTTGGCGCATTTTAAATGGAGACGACGAACGCTATTCGAATTCATAGAGGTTTGAAGAAAAAAATTACCAGTTTTTCTAAAACAAAGTACAACATTCAAATACGCATAACTTTTTAGAAAAAATTTAGTTTGGAAATCGTAAAAATAAATCAAATATTGCAAAAAGAGTACTAGGAAGGAATTCAGAATGTTTAAAAAAAATATTACGCAGACTTCAAAGACATCACCAAAATTTCCAAAATATTTTAAGCATTTCATAAAAAATGTTACAATTTTAAACATTTCGGCAACATTCAAATAATTTTAAAGGGTATTATAACTTTGAAAAAAACTTCAGGATTTTAAAAAGGGGAATATCGTAACTATTTTTTGTTTTTTATTCTTATTGTAAAATGAGAAAATTTGGTCACATTTCAAGGTTAATTGTACTTATTAGCAAGCTTGTTTTTCTCTATGAAACCGAATAACAAGGTAATAAATAACACGCACGTTATAAAATTTTATCATTCTAAAATGTCTGTGTGCAATGATTCTAACAAATACACAAAATTTCGAAAAGTCAGCTAAAAAATTTCGTTCTTCTAATTTATGTATCTTGAAGAACAAATAACAAGTTTTTATTGGGAACGCCTTATAAATTTCAGCATATATAGCAGCCATTTTTTGATATGGTGTTCACTTGTAAAGAAAAACAAATTTGCTTATTTTTATTTCGTTTATTCAGTAAAAATGAACATTATTGCTGATATTCTGATTCTTATATTTGTTGGTAACTATTATTTTCAACGTGAATTTAATTTGAGAATTTAATCATTATTAACAAGAATTATTACACATACATTCTCAAACATCAGCTGATTTGTTTAAACGCTTCTAGTTTCAATATTTTTATTCTTAAGAAGGCCACTCATTTAAATTACTGTTACAACATAAGGGGTCTAACATTAAATTCTATACTTTTAGAATACAGATTCGAGCAGAACTATTTAAATTCGATGCGTAGAATATAAACTTCAAACGCTATTATTGCTCAATTAAAACGCAAAAAAAAATATTTTATTTTTGAGTAATTTTGATACACTAAGCCAAATGTATAACTGAAATATTTATACCAACATTTTCATGATGAAGAATACTTATTTTAACAAAATGCTATTGTATATCAAACTAATAAATTGCAGTTATTTTTTTTTATACCACGCTAATTTAATTTAAATAAATCAATATTTAATTATCTAAAATCTTAAATACCAAAGTGAAATGAATTTAAATGAGATAATTATCAAATTTGAAATCCTATTTAATGTTCAATATTTAAATTAATGTGCACAATTTCTGAAAATGAAACCAAGAATCAAACGACCAAATTTAAACTACCGCTATAAAATTTTCCTATTGAAATTTGAAAAAAAGTTAATAGTTCTTTTTCCTAAAAAAGCAAAAAAAACCTCCTCCCTTCCTTCCATCTATTTTTTGGTTCTTTCGTTATTTTTATTATTATCAAATCACAATTTTTTAAAAATTGTCGAAAATAACCAACAACGTATCGGCACTCATGCAGCATCCTTATTAAGGCTCAAACAAATTAAAAAAGTTCAAACAGACATGATAAAAACAAAAAAGACGAAAGAAATAAAAAGAGAAGGAAGGAAATTTGGTTGGTTCCCTTCTTATTTTTCTATTCTGTTTTGTATTTTTGTCCAAAAAACAAATCTTTTCTTTTTTAATTAAAAATTTTCTTTTTTTCAAATTTCAATAAGAAAATGTTACGTTGTTGTCGAAATTTGGCCGTTGGATTCTTGGTTTTCTTTTCAGGAACTTTGCATCTTAAATATCTTTCATATCTTTGTAATTATTTTCCTTAATGAATCTTTCAAACACTTAACACTAGATAACTTTTTTTATTTTTTAATAAATTATTTACTTGGCAAAAATGTATTTATCATTTACAACAAACGATTTAAAAAAGAAGAAAAAATTTGTGAATAGAACGCAATGCTTGAACAACTGTTGAATTCATCCATCCAGAACCACTGTTTTTAGGAAACCGCTTCTTTCCAAAATGTTTCGATCCTAAAAGGTCTCTTCAAAATTCAGTTGAAGCTTAACTTCTTAGTCAGACGAAATGGAAAATAATATTTTCAAATTTCAAATTAAATTTTTCCTTGAAGAGAAGATCTTTCTCTTTTCGCTCCACTGGAAATAGAACCACATGACTTCTTATTTCCGGTCCAGTGCTTTTCCATTCAGAAAAGATAAATAGCAGAATAAGAACTGAAGATAAGAAATCAGAATAAGAATGTTCTGCCTCCATGGTTTTGGATGGTTATCTACTGTCGGTAAAGTGTGATTAGCTGATGATATAACAGATTCATTTTAAATAATTACTTTTACCATTAACACTGAGCTAAAAATGAGCGTTATTCTCTCGATTTAAAGTTCTTATTCTGATCTTTAGAATAGCTTAATGTAAAAGAGCCTGATCGGAAATCAGAAGTTCTATGGTTTGATCTCCCGTGGAAAAAAAGAGAAAAATATTTCGTTTAAGAAAAAATAAAATTTTATATTCAGAGTTGTTAAAATTTTTTTTAATAATAGCAGGTATTTTATAACTGAAATCGCTTTAAAGTAGAAAAAAATCAATGAGTTAAAAAATGGAAAATATTAACCATAAAGTTATAACTGATTGAACATCTGCCTCTTTCAAATGAGAGACATAAAAATTAAATAATTTGACATTGAACTTGAGAGAAATTTTTGCTAAATAGATTGATATTATCGGAAAAAAATGAAATTGTAACAGTTTTAAATCTAATTGTGCAAAATTGAACAATTTTGTAGCGAATGGAACACTAATGAAAGTTAATTGCTTCAGATTAACGTTTCGAAAGCAGGTCAATCTCAAAATAGTCAAAAGTTAATAATTTGAGATATAAATTTTAAAAGCAGGTTGATTTAAATTTCGAAGAAAATGAAAATTTTATAATTTCGAATTAAAATCGTTTAAAACGGGATAAACATAGATGCTAACCCTTTAAGTATAAATTGTTTTTAATTCGATGCAATTAGAATTTGAAAATTTGGAATTAAAATCTAAATTAAATGTTTTATAGTCAAAAATTCTGGAACTATAATAACTTAAGCTGAAAATGTAACATTCACTTTTAAGGGCGAAGGCACAACATTTAAGCTAAAATCAAATAATAATTTAGATATTATAAGATATTAATTACATTACATTTAAAATAATGCAGCTTTTAAAATTCTAATCGGTAACAATTAATTGTAAACATTTTAAAATAGTAATATTTTGGAACTCTTGATCTAAAATTATTTAGTTTTTCCGGTTTTTCCATTTAAAATAAAAATTTTCATCTTTGAACATTTTTAATTTTAAATGCTACAATATCGGATCGTTTCTAATGAAATCTTTTAATTTAAGAAATTGTTAGTCTGCAGTTTTTTTATTTTCTATTCTTTTAGAGTTTTGGAGTGGTTACTTTCAATCGAGTAAAATGTTCAATTATTTAGCTTTAAAGGCTTTTATTAAGAAATAATAAAAGTTAAGCTTCCTTGTATTCCATTCCAAATATGCTTTTTAAAAGATTTGACCTAACCTAAATTTCCTTGATTTAGAGCGTTCTTCACTCGAAATTTTTTATTTTTTCCTTAAGCACTTTCGATTCATAATTATTAATTATTATTTTAAATATTATAAAAACACTTGAAATTTACAACTTTGAAATTGTATCATTTCTAAATGAAATCGTTTTAAATGGCATTAATGCAATTTTTTAATTTTTGTGTGGAAATTGTTGCTTTTTGCGTAGCGCATTAACCTTTTGTTTAAAATTCATATTATGTAGTTGATAATTTTGTATCTAAAACCTATTTTGAAAAGAACACTTATTTTAAAAAGTTGTCTTTTAAATTTAAAAATTCACCTGTTTCAGTAGAATTTTTATTTTTCTTGCACAAAAATGCAACTTTTTGTTTGAATATTTAACAATCTTGTTAAAATTCACACTTTTGGTAAAAAATGCAGCAATTTTTGAAAAAATGTATTTATTTTCGCAATTCTTATTCTAGGGTTAAAAAAATGAACTGCAATATCCTTTGTATTAAAATTAACTTATCTTTTTGAATTTAAAATTCACTTTCTCATCTGAAATTTCATTTTTCTTGGATAGAAATGCAACTGTTTGGTTGAAAACTATACTGTTTTGTTAAAGCTCATACTTTTTGGTCAAAAATTCCACTGTTTTGTCGGAAAACTATTTCATGGAAAAATTATTTTTATTTTCAATTTATATTTTGGTGTTGAAAAATGAACTGAAATCTTTTCTGCATAAAAATTCAACTTTAAAAAAATTCCAGCTTTCTTGGATTAACATGCAACTATTTGTTAGATAATTCTACTACTTTGATCTTGAGAAGTTAAATGGAAAATGTTGTGGATGAAAATTCAACCAAGCAATATTTATTTATGATATTCTTTATATCATTATTCTTAATTCATATTCTTTATGAATTCGTCTGTCTAGATTGAAAATCCAAATTTTGGTCGTAGAAACTTATTTCTTGTTTGAGAATTAATAATTTTGTCGTCGAAAGTCTAATAATTTCATTTTTAACAAAAAATCTCATATTTTTTAAAAATTTATCTTTTTCATTTAAGAATTCATATGTTTTAGTAACAATTGAATTTATTTTTTCTGAAAATGAGACTTTTAGATTGAAAAATATTTTTCTCTACTAGAGTATTCAACTATTTTGTTTGCAACATTTGGTTGAAGCTTTTGGTGAAAATGCATCAATTTCGTGGAAAATTAATTTTTTGCTTAAAAGACATATTTTTCGTTGAAAATCTTAATTTTTTTAGAGAAAATTCATCTTTTGGCTTGAAGGCTTAACAGTATACATAAACTGTTACTCTTTTCTTGAGTGAAAAATCTCTATTTGTTGAAAATTCGTCTCTTTGTTTAAAATTTAAAAAAAAATCATCTTTTTTGAGTAATATATGAACTATGATACATTCTTTGTTTAAATTAAATTAATGAATTTAAACATTTTTAATTTGTCTATGACATTCTTATTGATTCTGTTTATTAAAGATTATATTTTAAAAGCTTTACAAATTTAAAAGTCTGGTATGTATTTTATTATTAATTTTTAAGGATTTTGAAAAATAAGTTCTCGGGCAACTTGCCTTATTTTAGTAGCAAAAACTAGCAAACGTTTCACAAACGTTTCGAAACATTTAACCATATTTAGGATTTCAAAAACTTTTCTTAAAGATTTCGAGCATTTTATAAAAACTTTTAGGATTTGAAAGATTTTAAAAAGTTGTCATAGATATTTTCTACCTTTCTTCCAAATTGTGAAATGAGAAAATATTTTCACAGTTCTAAGTTAGTTAGTTTTACATGTTAGCAACTTTTTTTTCTTTATGAAATCGAAAAAAAAAAATTTTAATTATCATGGCATTTTTTATTATTATTATTATTTTGGCATTACGGACTTTTATGGATTTTTGCTACGGTAAAAAAATCCTTGAATACCTGGAATTCTTCTGGATTTTTTTACCTTAAAAGCCTGGAAATCTTCTGTAATTTTTCAAGAAAACTTTGAACTTAATTTTTTTCTTCAAAAAAGATATTTTATTTAAATTAACTTAAATCTTTTTTAGTCTATTATGCAAAAAATCTGGTGTACAAAAGGATTTTTACAATTATTTTATTGTTTCAAATGACCAGACTTTAATATTGTTAATAATTCTATAAGTTTTTAATTTCTTCTCCACCAATTTATAATTTTAGATTATATATTTTTTTCTCATTGAATTTTAATATTATACAAAATGTTATATAAATTGGTGTCAGGGTTTTGGCCAGATTAAATAATAATTAAAGAAAGGTCTTGTAGTTTTCGTCTACTGGCCGTAGCTTATGTTTATTGTGGTGTTATTAAAACATGTTTCGTCCGTCGACGCCGGACCTCATCAGTTTGTAAGAATTAAAAACCATTGTATACAGTAACAAAAAAATATTAAATATTACTATATTGCTATATAAAATAATTATTACCATAGGATATAACGACAATTTCGCTTAATGCCGTTACAACCTTCGGTTCCCAACTATAGTTTAAAACAAAACAAAAAAAAATGCAAATACACTTTTTAGTTGCCAGGCGCGAGGTCTACTTAGAAAAAAAAACATTAAATCAAAAGAACAAAGAAGTCAATCTAGAAGAACCGGAAATTTGCCAGGGCTAAACTCAATTCCTCGTCTGGATAATGGTAGAGGGGGTGGTCCAAAAATTATTTTAGAAATTCAACTCTACATTAAATAAGACAAGAGATTACTGATGCGAAAACCTGTTACATTTTATTTTAACAATAAGTGATATGAGACATAAAACAATTATGTGTGAATTCTTAAATTCAATTATAACTATCAAAAATAAAACCTCGCGAAACAATCACTAACCCAACCTGACTTTCCGTCAGGTTTTCCAATACAAATGCCGACTCACAAAACAAAAGACGGATAAAATACAAGGGAGGGGGGAACAATATTCAGTGCATAATTATCATGTAGAAATTAAAAATTGAAATGAATTTTGGTCAGCGTCTGAAACAATATTGATGGGGGAAGAAAAGCGGAAATAATTTTTTAGCGAAATTTTATCTTATAGGAACCTCAGACAAATATCGCAGGGTAAGAGTCACAAATTTGGGGACAAAATATACGAGGGTAGTTCAATAAGTCCTTAGAATGACCAACAGATGGCGCGCGAATCGCTCCAGATCATCTGTTTTGAGTCAGCACCACTCCCGACTAGATATATGGTGCAGTCACAGTCCACATCTTCTGAGTTTACGTGTTTTTATAACCAATTAAAAAAAAAATTGTTCGTTAAGAAAAATGGAAAAAAACGAGTTCAGAGCGGTTTCAAACATTTTCATTTAAAGGGTTTAACTCCATATAAGATAAAAAATGAATTGCACTCAGTTCACGGCACATCTGCCCCTGCCTTAGCAACGGTTTATAACTGGGTAAATGAATTTAAGCGTGGTCGTACATCAATAAGTGACGAACCACGTTCAG
>NC_046659.1:136619387-136623996 GCF_010883055.1 Belonocnema kinseyi | reverse complement strand
CACCATTACACTCCTGAGACAAAGGAACAATCCAAACAGTGGATTTCCAGAGGCGAACCAGCTCCAAAGAAGGCAAAGACCGTAAAGTCAGCTGGTAAGGTTGTGGCTCCGGTTTTTTGGGATGCACGTGGAATTATACTTATTGACTACTTGGAAAAGGGTAAAACCATCACTGGTGAATATTATGCATCATTATTAGAGCAGCTGAAAGAAGAAATTAAAAAAAAACGACCACATTCGGCGAGAAAAAAATTCTCTTTCATCACGACAACGCCCGAGTTCACACATGCTTCGTTTCAATGGCTAAAATTGAAGAACTAAAATTCGAATTGGTCGAACACCCACCGTATTCACCAGATTTAGCCCCCAGTGACTTTTTCTTATTTCCAAACTTGAAAAAATGGCTCGGTGGACAGAGATTTCCAGACAACGAAGACGCCATTGCCTCTGTAAGTTCTTATTTTGAGGAACTTCCGAAAATGCACTTTTCTCAAGGATTAAAAAAACTTGAAAAGCGATTGACCAAGTGTATAGAGCTCCAAGTAGATTATGTTGAAAAATAAAAAAAAATTTACCCAAAAAAAATTGTTTTTATACTTCATTCCAAGGACTTATTGAACTACCCTCGTACAATCTAACACATTCTAATTGAATAATAAAGTAGCGGCAAAATTCATAGGGAATGGGTCATAAACAATTTAGGGGTATAACCTTATACTATATCGCGTACAGTTCACAAAATATACGACTACACAATTCACTGGGAGAGGGTAAAAAATTGTTTCGGGGTACAACCATAAAATTCAACATTCAACATAAAAAGAAACATCAAATAAACAAGAAATTCTGTCAAGGATGTAATCCTAATTCTCGTGTGTCAAAAAAAACTCTACAGATTCACAGGATAAACAAACAGAAAAAGGGGGCCACACGCAAATTCACAATTAATCCTTTCAGAATCTTAACAAAAGGCAACTATACTATACTATTATTCAAAGAGTCTATAACAAAAGAAAAGAAAAACTAAATCCACACTAGTGAGCAAAGGGGTAGACCTATTGCTCCGCAAGCTGCCGAAGAGAAAGTGACTCGTGTTTTGATGTCGTTTACTTCCCTCGCGATGAGATGAGCCCTGATTGGTCCATATTCCATCCCCTGATTGGCGTTTCTACGGACATTGCTAGAGCCGGGGAAAAATAACCGGGGTGTGCTGTCAAATGTTTTTAACGAAATGCTATGTCCATAAACAAAATACGCCCTTCTGAATCTGATGATTTACAATCATCTATTTCGTCCGTCAGATGTTAAATATTGTCCCAGACTTCCTCTCCGAACAATGCCAATAACCAAGTCGTCTACTAGGACTTTGTTTAAATTCGAATTAAGCTCCTAGCAGCGAGAACGTCATCTGTCAAAATTCGGGCCTGAGCTACAGAGGTCCCATTCGCGTTTCCGGAGATCGACAATAGACCTTCTCAAAAAACGTTGTTCTTAAATTCCACTCCCAGGTGTATAAGATGAAGGGGTCGTCAATACAAAACAGCAATAGTCCCAACAGCATTTCAAAATTATCTCGTTACAATTTGAGGTTCGACTGGAAAGACGGGAACGGGATGACACACAGCAGGTTTTGGCGGGAAATTTCAAACGGTCTGAGTAACTTCAATCGACAAAAGGCGTCCCAGATGCTTCTTCAAGTTTCTCAATAGGTCGGGAAGGTTGAGGATCTTCGAGGATGGTTGGATTTCTCAGGACGTACATAGTAACAAAATAAAAAGCGGTGAAAATCAATTCTTAAATTAAAGGAGCTAAACTAAATAAACCATAGTTTCGTTTAAATCAAGTGTTAATAACTATTGAACTCAAAAAAAGTTAATTTTTCTTATGACTTGCAACAAAACTGCAACGTCAGAAGGAAAAGCGATAGAGCATAGATTCAAGGGTAGTCATACACATAGATTTTTGGAGCTTTTTAAGATGTTTTGTAATATTTGAAACGCATTAGGTTTTCCATAAGAAGAATGTTATTTGATACAGTTATCTCCATGGTCGATGGATTGTTTATTTTCATATAATTAAAGTTTGTGGGCCAACACTAATAGACACTTCCGAGACCGTGGAGATACGTAGATTCATTTTCGTATCAAAGTGGTTACATAATTACATGGTCAAGTTTGTTATATCAAGGTTCGTATGATAGTACGGTACATTCAGTGTTATAAATATAATATAATTGTTATAAAGACATTATAATTACTACATTTTCTCTTAATTTTCCTTTCCTAATTTGTTAGATGTGAAAGATTTCAAACATAATTGAATATTACCTAGTGAATTTATAAATGAGAACTTATTATTTTACATAAAGTTATAATTGATACAAGCTGTAATTCTTTTATTGAAACACAAATCAATAATGGAATCAAAATTTGTATAATGTCCACATTTGTAATTAGTAGATTCAATTAAATAGTCATATTTTTGACTTAGGAATTACATATATGTTTTTGTATTCACTGATAAGTTATTCTTTTTAATATAAATCATTTCTTTGAATATTCCACGTTTATAGTTTTCTTCTGTGTCTAAAATCTTTACTCCATCAAAATCAAAATGGTGGTCTTCTTCATAAGCGTGTTTTACAAGGGAAGTAGATCTTTTGTCATTTTGTATATTGTATTTGTTAAGTTTATTGTAAAGGTCTATAATTTTGTTACTTGGAACGCATGAAAGGATATGATCCACATATCTATAAAAAAATTTAACTTCATATGGTAGTGATTTTGAAATTTTTTTTTCCATATTTTCCATTACTAAATCCGAAACAACTAAAGAAATAGGAGAACCCGTAGGAACTCCATTGATTTATCTGTATAATTTATTATTGTGTATAAAATATGTATTACTTGAATATAAATCTAAAAGTTTGATGAAAACCTCTTTTTTCAGATTTGTGTTTTTTTAATGCTGTCTATAAAATGAAAAGTATTTTTAATGTAAGCTTCAGTTTTGCCAAGAACTTTTTTTATTGGTACACTTAAAAATTTTGATAAGTTATAAAGTGGTGAGTCTATAAAAGACGTGACCGGTCTTAATGGAGTACCTGTTTTATGCACTTTTGGAAGTCCATAAAAACGAGGTGCATGTCCTTTGTAATCTTTTAAATATTTCCCTGTGTTACTATCTATGTTTTTTCGTTTTTCTTCTTTAATAATAATTTTGTCATTTTTAGAGTTAGAATTAGCAATGGCTATATAACGAATTTTTAAAGGTTGAACATATCAGTTTTTGAGTGTACAACAAATTAAAAAAACATTGCGAAAGATTTGAAAAGTTTTTAAAATATTTTAGAATGTTTTGAAGTACACAAAGAATTTTGAAATTTTTACAACGATTTCTCGGATTTCGAAGATTTTAAAAAGGTGTTTATACCAGACTTAGGCCTAATCGATTTCAAATCAGGCAGGGCCTGATTTTTCACGTTTTCAAAATTTGAAGAAAATAATAAAAAAGATATTCTTGAAACCCTACCTTTTTTAATTTCTAAAATATTTGTTTTTTGTTACGTTTCTACTAACAAAATAAAAGCATCTTATCAGTTTAATGATGGCTAAACCATTGTCGAGAACTGGGTATTTCTTTTGTCCCTAAAATTTTAGTTTTTGAATTTGTTCATAAACTATGAAAAGGATCATAAGATAACAAAATACGTTTTTCATACAACTTTTTAAAATGCGCATTATCAAAGTAAAAATCAAATTTCTAAAAATTCAAAAGTGGGTGTTTTTGAGAAAATTGATCTCAATCTCTTTAGAAAAAATATAGCCGTTTCATTAATTTTAAACTTTGTTTAACTTTTTAGCGGATTTTGAAATAAGACGAAGAACGCTATTAGAATTTAAAGAGGTTTGAACAAAAAAAAATAAAGTTTTTCTAAAACAAAGTACAAGATTCAATTACGCATAACTTTTAAGAAAAAATTCTGTCTGCAAATCAGAAAAATAAATCAATGGCTAAAAAAATAGTGCTTGGAAGGATTTCAGATGGTTTCAAAAAATGTCACGAAGACTCCAAACATGTCACCAAATTTCCTAAAGATTTTAAGCATTTTATTCAAATTATAAGGATTTGAAAAGGGTGTGTACCCAAATAAAAATGCTTTGACTTGAGTTCGACTTGGTTATGTCTTAAGTTCGTCTCCAAGACATCAATGTCTGGCTGCGTCCCAAAACTGAGTCGAGACATAGGCGTTCGTCTTACTTTTATGGCCACGACAGGTAAAACTGCGTTTACTTGTCTCAAGTCAAGCCTTGTCTTGGCTAAGACGACGTTTACTTGTCTCAAGTATACCTGCCTTAATACAAACCTTTTTAGGCTCATAAATGAGATTAAAATTAATAAATGGAAAATTTATAATTATTAAATTAGTTATTTTTAATTTAAAAATTCCGAATCTGTGGGTCTGAACGACTATAGCCCTTAAAAATTTTCTTCAAAAAAATAAAAATTGTAACTTTCTAGAAGGATTTCCTAAACTTTTATAAATAATTAAAAACAAAAAACATTTTCGGAATCATCATCAAAGAGGTATAATACAAATGAAAATCCG
>NC_046659.1:136605943-136619287 GCF_010883055.1 Belonocnema kinseyi | reverse complement strand
GTCAGAATAACCCTTTTTTTTAGGACAGGTATACACTCGAAGTTATAAACCGCTCGAGTTGGAGTCATAAAAATTTGACTCAAGAGATAAATTTATGTCTTCAAGACGTACAGGCTTGTCTCCAAGCCAGAAATTGAAGTCTGGCTCTGTCTCAAAACTGAGATATGCTCAAGTCGACCTTTTCGACTTTAGCATTTCTTGATTGGGGGCAATTCAAGTCGAACTCAAGTCGAAGCATTTTTACTCGGGTACACCAGATTTAAAAGGTTTCAGTAACATTTAAAAAATTTTAAAAGAAATTTAAAACTTGAAACAAATTTTAAGGATTTTAAAAAGGTAAATATCGTGTAAATAAATTACACACGTTATAAAATTTTTATCATTTTAAAAGGCCACACATTTAAATTACTGTTAAAACTAAACTGGACTAAAATCAAATTCTATACGTTCAAAATACAAATTCGAGCAGAACTTTTTATAATTCGATGCATAGAAAATAAAAAGTGAAACGCTATTATCACGCAATTAAAACGCATTAACAAAGTATTTTATTTTCGAATAATTTTGATACACTAAAATAAATGTATTTGAATGAGATTAATATCAAATTAAAAATCTTATTTAAAGTCCAATATTGTCATTTTTATTATTATCAAATCACAATATAAAAAAAATTGCCAAAAATAACCAACGACGTGTTGGCACTCATTCAGCACCCTTAATGGCTAAAAAAAATACAAAAATTTGAGCAGTCAGGAACAGCAACAGCACCGCGATGTTCTCTTGCTCACAAACGAGAATCAAATCAATATTTTTTATGTATGATATAATGTTTTTATTTTTTAGGCTCAAATATTCTAATTTTTGTTGTTGCTTTGATCGGGTTGCCACATAAATTCCGAAATGTTCGTAATAATCTTTACAAATTTTTTTAATGTGATTTGATAATAATAAAAACAAAAAAGACGAAAGGAATAGAAAAGAGAAGGAAGAAAATTGGGCTGGTTGCCTTCTCATTTTCCATCCTTTTTTTTAGTTTTGTCCAAAAAATAATTATTTTCGTTTCTTTTTTAGTTAAAAGTTTTCATTTTTTTTAAATTTCAATAGGAAAATGTTAAGATGTTGGCCAAATTTGGTCGTCGGATTCTTGGTTTTCTTTTCAGGAACCCTGCAGCTTAAATATCTTTTACATATTTGTATTTATTTTTCTTTATGAATCTTTTAAACACTTAGCACTAGATAACTTTTTTTTATTTCTTAATAAATTATTTACTTGGAAAAAATTTATTTATTATTTGCAACAAACGATTTAATTGAATGCTAACCGGTTGTTAATTTTGTCAAATAATCGATTGTCAAAATATTGAAACATGAACAATGAAACAAAGAAATTTTGTTCAGAGACCTTTTTTTAAT
The DNA here is from genome assembly GCF_010883055.1 of Belonocnema kinseyi. Lineage (NCBI taxonomy): Eukaryota > Metazoa > Arthropoda > Insecta > Hymenoptera > Cynipidae > Belonocnema > Belonocnema kinseyi. The sequence goes on along the minus strand of NC_046659.1, from coordinate 136,617,871 downwards.
AAAAAGTAAATAGTGACACTTAGAGTATAAACTAATAAGAACAAAAAAATTTTATGTCAAAGATGATCTCTGGATGTTATAATTCTATAATTCTGTAAGTTTCTGGAAAAATTAAGATATATCTGCAGCAAATTATGTATCTTTAACCATATAAATAAATTAAATCAGCATTTAGCAACATTATTTTTATTTCCTTCAAACTAAAAAATGAATTCTATGCGTTCAAAAAATGAACAATCTTATTAGAAAAATTTGGATATTTTATCATTTCTATATTAAATTGATTTAAGTTTAACATTTCTTCGTGAATAAACAATAATGAAAGTTAATAGTTTCAGATTAAAATTTCGAAAATAGTACAATGTTAAAATGTTTAAATGTCAATAATTTGAGATAAGAATTTGGAAAGCTGAATGATTTGAAATTCAAGGAAATTTAAATGGTCTAATTTCTAATTGAAATAAGTTGATAAAAATAATGTAGCTTCTTAAGATTTTTTCTTATCTGATGTCGCCTAAGCAAAAAACATAAGTTGTTATTTTTCATACAAAAACAAAATTCTCTTAAGATAAGTTGATTTTATATATTTACAAAACCACCTCTATGTTTTTGATTCCAATGATTTAGAAAAAAAATAACGAATTTCGTTAAAAGAAAAAAAGAATAATATATTCTCATGAAAAGTAAATAAAACTCTAACAAAATGTTTCTTGATCCACGTTAATTTATATACTTATTTTTACCACTATTTTAATTGAAACAATATTCATGTACTTTAGACTAGAAAACGAAATTATTTAACGAAGAAATAATTTCTCTTAGAATAATGCTTGAATATTTTCCTTCAAATAATTATTAATTTGAAACGAATGTCAGATTGACAAGTTCTCATGGTTAAAATTGATAAACTATTAACTCTAGGCTGACACACAAATCAAATCACTTATAAATCTTTTAAAAAGTTATAAGTTTATTGCGTCGGTAAGTTTTTGGTTGCAAAAAATTAAAATTTTTAAATAGATTTGAAAAAAGTATTTTTAATTTTGAAATAATTATGCAAGAATCAAAAGTCATTCCATTCTTAATATTATTAAAAGGTTATAAATTTACAGCGTCTTCAATTTTCTTCGCTTATTATTTGTGTATATTAATCTACTCAAAATTAAACCATTCCGAATTTATTTAACCGGGAAACATGTTTTTGAATCGGAAAATGACTGGGAATTTTTTTCCTCGATTAAAATGGCCACCCTGAAATTATTTTTGCGTAGTGTTCAAAGTCACAAAGAATCATCAAAACTTGATAATAACAATAAATATTCCTGCTAAATACAGGAATTCTTCATTCAATAAAAAAATATTATTTTTTTGGATTCGGCTAGGTTAAAATCTATTTCTAAAAAGTTAAAAATTATGTTATGTGAACCTTATTTAATTTAAATTAGAGTTGGAAGACGTAGTTGTATTTCCTTTATACACAATTTTCGTGTTTGATAATAGCAGTTTGAAAATTTAAAAAATGGCAAAATGCATGAAAGTTATAAGTAAAAAAAATAGTTTTGCAAATTTTAAATGATCATGTGGTATTTTAATTTAAACTAAATAAGCTTTAGGCAACAGATTTTTTAACTTTAAATTAATTTTTCCTTGTTGGTGAAACCAAATTTCTTTATCAAGCAGGAATTTGTTAAATAATTTTTTACTTTATATTCTTACTTGCTATCTGAAATAGTCAATATCTTGTTTTATATTTTTATGTTATTAATTGGAAATGCAATGCTTCCTGCGTACTGTAGCGTGCATATAATGTTGCTGTTTTAAATAATTAAGTATAGATTTAGGGTTTTTGAATAAAATTAACAAAATTAAGTTTTTCATTCAAAGACTTCATTAATCATAGAAAATGTCTTGGACGACAAATGGTTAAAATTTTGACAATCACCCATATACTCACATAATTCTTTTTTATTATGTAAATAATAAAAAATAAATATATGACAGCATAGAACAAAGTTATTAAGAAATGTTATTAAGAATGCATTTCATTTTATAAAAGAACAATCAGAAAATTGACCATTCAAAATTTTTTAAATAAAATAATTGGGAATGCAAGGAGGAAGCAAACAAATATTTTTCATCCGATTATTATTTAACAACAATTCAAATGAATCAACTAAGTTCAAACACAATACAGAGCTTCTAAGTCCAGAAAAACTTAATTATACATTATCAAGTCTCATAGGTTTAGTATTAAATATTCGGCATCGGAGATGCAAAATCTGGTGTTTTTTCCGTTGTGTGCGCGTTTTTATAAACTCTGTTTTGGGCGGAGAAATCTGCCACTTTCCGTTTTCAGCCAATCAAATCGCTGACGTCATTGAATTTAACAGTCAGTTTACAAATAAGAAATTAGCTCGCATGGCTCCGCCTATTAGATTTACAACGCAATATGACCGATTCGTTGATTGACATATCCAAACAATTTCGGTACAAAGTTCAAACTGTGACCGGATGTTTATAATACCATGTCCTGTCAAAATTCGCTCTAAGGCACGTTTTGATACTAAAAATAGCTCTGTGACTCATCTTTAGGAATGCTAAGAATCTAACCTATTCATATCGCGTCGTAGTCTATAATTATATCCCTGTTATCGAATTAGTCTAAAATTTTTATTCTTTCTATTATTTCAGGGTAGAGAGAGAAAGTATTAAAATAATGAATATTTCTTCTTAATTGTTCGTATTCTATAATTTGTAAGTTATGGTTATTAGTTAAACTTCAAATTCTAATTTGAATTTGAACATACATCGATCAATCGATATATCGAATCGATATCTAGCTATTCGATACTAGCTTTCGAGGTGCACCTTGTATAACTGAACGTATATGTCTTGAGGGCTCCAGAACCCGAAAATCTATATCGTTACACTACATATTCTTAGAGTAAGAAAATATATTTTTGAACTGTATCAGAAATGATTTCTTGGGAGTAAACTATGTGCTGCATTTGAATACATGTCTATATGAAGTAACACAATAAAGTTTTCGAATAATAAAATGCAATATTCTATCTAAGAATACATTTTCTCAGATTAAGAAAACGTACGCTTGTTCCAAGCATACGGTAGCAAGTATTTATTTATTTGGAACACACTCATATTCTATCGTCCCCATTCGCACCTGCGATTGGCTTGAATCAAGTAACATTTACTTGATTCAAGAACAATTTTTTTTAGTGTATTGGCCGTCCTCCTTATCGTGCTGCCAGAATCCGTTTGTGGTGAGCTGGTTTCAGCGGAAGAAGGCCTTTTCTGCGGGGCCCTGGGGAATCAGCGGTGGTTAAAAAAGTCACCCTCTCTTCGTTTCGGTGTAAAATACCACAGTAAACCCCAAGAATAAATTTTACCTTTCAAAAAGATAAAAACGTTGCATCACGTTTATCTGACGAAAGATAAAATTTATCTGAAAAAAAAGATAAAGTTTATCTGACGTAAATATTTTTTTGACATAGGTTATATGTCAGACGACTGCGTCTATTTTTACAGAAAAAATGTCCTTCATAAATTAAAAAATCCTCGCGTTATTCAATTTTAAATATTCAGCTTAAATACTCAGCCAACTTCAGTCTCTAACTTTTGTTGACAAAATCTTTAGTTTTCTATCGACCCTGATGTAGACTTCAAAAATTGTAAACAAACACTATTTGGTATAAACTAATCAAAGTGCAGACTTTGTGTTAAGTAAGTGTAGGTGAGTGATTTTTGGGTTTAAAAATAGTGAAATAAAGTGAGAATATTTGAAATTGAACACCGCGAGGATTTCTAAATTTTTAAAGGACATTTTTTCTTTGAAAATAGACGCAGCCGTCTGACATTTAACCTATGACAAAAAAATATTTACGTCAGATAAACTTTATCCTTTTTCCAGATAAATGTTTTTTTTTCAGATAAATTTTATCTTTCGTTAGATAAACGTGATGCAACGTTTCTATCTTTTTGAAAGATAAAATTTATTCCTGGGGTTTACTGTGACTGTATATCCTCCCCAAGCTTTTTTTCGTGTAGTTTTTCTCAATTTTAGCTGTTGTCAGCAAATGGAAAATCTTTTTCAAAATTCTTTTTCATCACCTCTTAAAAGTACCTTTCGAATAATAGGGGGGGGGGGTTAAAAAGTCACTCCCTCTTCTTTTTGGGGTAGAACGCACGGTATACCCTTGCAAGTATGGGTTTTCTGGTTTTCTATCGCTGGAACCGCGTTAATAAATAGAGAATCGGTTTCTGGGCATTAAAAAATTTTGTTTGCCATATATAAACGAAAAATTAAAAAAAATTCGTTACATCTAGAATGGACGAGTTTTCGTGCAGTTTTTCTCAATTTCGACTGTTTTCCCCAAATGGAAAATCTTTTAAAAAATTTTTTTGCATCTTCTTTTGAAAGTACCTTTCGAATGGGGGAGGGGGGTTAAAATTTCACCCACTCTTTGTTTTTGGGTACAACACACTGTATATCTTCCCCAAGACGAGTTTTCTTGCAGTTTTTCTCAATTTCGGTTGTTTTCCACAAATGGAAAATCCTTTTTCAACTGTTTTTCATCACCTCTTGAAAATACTGTTCGAATAGAGACGAGAAACGGTTTTGAGAAATTTTTTTTATTTTTCTGGGCCATATGTAATCCAAAAATTGGGAAAAAAATTCTTCATATGACGTCAGAAACTTCAGTCCAATAAGTGCACACCAGTTTACAAGATCATTACTAAAATTTCAAAGTTTTCAAAATGGTTTATAGATTATAAAATATTTATATAAAAGTATTTTCAACATTTTTTATAGATTTCAGAGACTTCGCACGTTTTAAAAGGCGGGTAAACTAGATATAAAATATTTTACAACAATTTCACATCACTTTTGAAACTTTCAAAAGATTTTAACGATTTCAATTATTTGAAAAACGGAACTTGAAAATATTTCAAAATGTTTCAAAAAATGTTAGAAAATTTAGAATATTTCACTACGATTTTAAATAATTAAATAATCCCAATTTGAAAAAAAATACTTCACAATCCAAGACATACGAACAATTTTACAAACGTTTCAAAATATTTTATAAAAATTGTAATGTTTGAAAGACTTAAAAAAAGGCGTGTACATCGAATTTGAATGATTTTAAAAATATTTGAAACAGTTCCAAATATTTAAAAGAAGTGAATGTCATACATATTTTCTGTTTTTCTTCCTCATTTTGAAAGAAGAAAATATTTTCACTGTTCGATGTTATTTGTACACGTTAACAAGCTTTTTTTCTCTCATAAATTTTAGTATATATAGCAGCCATTTTTGGATACACTGTTCACACTTAGTAAAAAAAATCAATCTTTACTTTTCTTGTAGTTTGTCGATTCAGTAAAAATGAACATGACTGATATTATGATTCTTACATTTCTTCTTGTTTTTTATTTTCAACGTAAGTTTAATTTTATACTTTATTTATTATTTACGAAAATTATCACACACATATTCTCAAACCTAGACTGATTTGTTGAAACGCTTCTAGTTTTAATTTTTTATTCTTAAAGTGGCTGTAAATCTGAATTAATTTTAAAATTTTTACTTTTGAATTACAAAGTTAAGCAGAATTTAAAAAAAAATCTATTTTTAAAACATTAAAAGATGAACAAAAGTGTGGTCCTTATTTACTCTCAGTGGATTTTTTTGTCAATTTTCTTTGTTTGAAACACCCCCCCCCCCTAATTTTTTTTAATGATCAAAAAAATTATCACGAGTAAATTTAATCGCAATTCCAAGTTTTTTCCAGTTATTTCTAGAAGCTGTCAGGTATATTTGGTTGAAAATGAAATTTTCGTTAAAAATTCATATTTTCAGACTGAAAATTGGTCTTTTGCTTTTAAGAATTCCTCTTTTATGTAGGAATATATTTTTGTTTAAAAATGCAATTGTTTGGTATTAGAAAGTTTATCTGTCGAAAAAGCAAGACTTTTGTCGTAATGTCGTTTTGTTGATTTAAAAATTCATCACCTTTCGTAGAAATTAAATTTTTTGTTTTTAAAAATAAAACTTTTTTTGTAGAATATTCGTCTTTTTTACTAGAAACAGTATTTATTTGAAAATTAACCTTTCTGTTAAAAATTCATCATTTTTATTTAAAGACTCCACTGTTTTGTTCAAAATTTCTATTTTTATCTTAAACATTCAAGAATTTAGTACGATTTTTCTCTTCTGGACTTATATTTTCGGGTTTAAAAATGTAAACAATTTGGTATAAAAGTCGTGTTTTTCACTTGAATAATTAACAATTTTACAGAGACTTTAACTATTTTATGCAAAACTGATATTTTTATTGTAAATTAATATATTCGATTTAAAAATTTCACTTGTTTGTTCAAAATTCTTATTTTTAGCTTGACAATTCAACTATTTCGTAAAGATTAATTTTTTGTTGAAAATTCATATTTTCGTATGAAAAAGTCAAATTATATGTAGAAAATTCTTCTTTTTTAGCTTGAAAACTCAACAATTGACTTCAATACATGTTTACTGAAAAAAACTTTTTTGGTTTGAAATTCAATTTGTTTGTTTAAAAATAGATTTCTTTTCGTAGAAATAAATTCTTTAGTTGGTTGAAAATGCAACTTTTTCCCAGAAAGTTAATCAGTAATGGTTGATGAAACAATTATTTATGAAAAAATCTTATTTTAAAGCAGAAAATTCGATTGTTTTGCACAAAATTCGTCTTTATGGCTTAGAACTCAAATAACTCAAGTTAAAATTAAAATCTTCTTTTGTTGCAATATTAACTACTACATTTTTCGTTGAGAATTTATCTTTCTTTTCCTTGAAAAATCAATAATTTACTATACACTATTTTAATTTAATTCATTATTTATTATTAATTTATTATTTATTCATTGATTTATACATAATTTATTCTAATACATGTAATTTATTCATAACTTATTAATTATTAATATATTACTATTTTCTGAAAATTCCTTTCCTTGGTTAAAGATGAATATTTTTGTTTGAAAATTGAGCTATTCGATGCTTAGTAAAAATTTATATGTGAGTTTGAATTTTTTTCCAGAAAATTAATCTATTTGGTTAAAAATTTATAAACTTTTTTGTAACTTTTTTTTGTATAAAATTAATCTTTTCGGTTAAAAAATGAATGACTAATACTGCCAACATAATTAAGTTCAGATAAATTTGAATATTAAATAATAATTTTAGTTAAAGACATTGGACCGAGATTAGCGAAAAATATTAAGACAAGTTTGATTTAAATCCGTATAGATCCACCACTGCAAAAGTTACTTCAAAAAATGAAAAAAGTATTGAAATTTAATTCTAAATTACTGACTTAAAACAAAAAATCTGACGAGCATTTCATAAAGCGGCATTTTTAATTTTTCAAATTTTGGAATTCATGTGCCTCGAAATATATTTCTTTACAATAATGTAGGCTCTTAGTTGACACCTGAAAAGTTTTCATCAAGAAACAAAGAAATAAGTTTGAAAACAAAATTTGGGCAGCAATCTTTAATTTTTCAAAATTTTCAATTTCAATTGTCATCAAATTATTTTTGATAAATAAACTTGTCTCTTGTAAAAATTTGAGGAAGCTTTGTAATCAATTGTGGTAATTGTGATTAGAAGACCAAGAAGAATATCAAATCGAAAAATAAGGACCACCTTAATGAACAATAAAAAAATAAATTTTGTTCAAAGACCTTTTTTTATTAAATAGTAAATACTGAAAAGCACAAAACAAAATAAAAACAAAATTCCTAGATAGAATAAAATACCGTAGAACCTCGCCTATCCCAGCCTCGGATAGTTCCTCGGATAATTAAGAACTCGGATGTAGTGGGCTCTGATAAGCGAGCTTCTAATGTATTTGAACAACTGGCAAGGCAAAATGAAAAAGTGGGTGGAATTTAAAAAAATATTTCAATGAAAATACATGAAAAAAGTATTCAAAATTTTGTCTTAACTATGCACAATTTGGAGTGGAAGCCAACGAATTATCAAAAGAAATATTGACCTTAGAAAGTACCACCAAAATGCGTATTAAAGACATTTGCATTTGTTTTTAGAATTGTTTAAACTTGCAATTAATAAAACGTAAAAAATCGTCCTAAATATAAGTTTCTTTTTAAAAAATCAGGTGCAGAAGGCTCGCCAGATTTTTTGCATCCAATGCGGATTTCTGTTGAAATGCAGGACAGCTCTATTTATGGTGGTGCCATCCATCCGGGACGAATGGTTTTGCAAACCCGCTTCTTGCCAAATTGGTTCCAGCCTGGTAGATTTGTTGGAAATGCAGTGGAATTTTTTATAATATTGAAAACTGGCCCTCATTTTGAAGGAGTTTTAAATCCGGTCAATGTACCTACAAGTCATGTTCCTAGCTTTCCACACGATGCTGAATTACATATTGTACATGAACATAGCGGAACTTCAGAATATTTTACAACTCCATTTTTTTTTGTTTGGGTCAATCCGTACTCGAATTCGGAACGGCCATCCACAAATTTGAACCCACCTGATAGCCGCATTTATATTAAAGTAAAAAAAGGCACTGTCTATAGTACAATTTTAAAACAATATACTCCGCCACAGAAACGGTCCTACCAGATGGACTACGCAGGTTCCAGTACTTCTAATCAAAATAAAAAAAGAAGAATGGAATAATTCTATCGGCCAGAAATCGTGAAATTTTTGGAATATTTCATACTCAGCTTAATATACTTTGAGGATATCCAGTAAATTTCTCGAATTTATGTGCCAAGGGTGTCCTCAAGTAAAGTTGCATTTGAAAGAGGAATACGAATTCGTAAATAAAAAATTGCATAAGTACTGTTATAAGATAATAAAATTAACATGTAGGGCTTAAAAAAATAAAGCATACAGAATAAAATGTGTATTGTTATTAAATTATTTAATTCTTTTATTTATAATGAAAGTTTCTGAATATGATTTTTAATAGCACATTCCTCTTTTTTTATCTCATTAGTTTCTTTTTGGTATGGTCTTTGTGATTATGCCTAATATCTGATGCTCAAAGAAAATTATTTTGTTACTCTAAATTCCTGCGGACAAAAAGGCCTTAGTCACTGCAACTAATAGAATTGTTGTACCAACTAATAAAATAGCAGTACCATATTTCACTAACTAAATAGTGGGCTCATCTAATATTTTTTTTCAATTTTACACTCCATTTTTAATAATAATTGTTTAGTCATGTTTCATGATTTATTAAGAAATCCTATAAAATAGTTTAATTGTATATAAAAAAATTAAGGGTACTTTTAAGGAATTTTAGAGATTTTTTAAGCGATTTCAAGTCATTTGTGGCTAAATTGAAGGATTTTTTGAAAGACTATAAGGAATTTTACTTGAAATATTAAATATTTTAGGAAATTTTAAAACATTAATAGCACTATATTATTCAAAAAATAAATTTCTTTCTGCAAAAATGAAACCTTCACTTTACCGAAGTTTCGATTCTAAGATGTTAAAATTTTTAATTAGGCAAGTTTTAGGCCTAGGATGATTTTAATATTTTTAAAATGTGGAACTTATGTACTGCGAAAGGCAATGCTTTAAGAATAAAGCTTCTAAATGAAATAAAATAAATGTTAATGCATTTTAGAGAGAAAGGTATACAAATTTTAACGACCCCTCGTTCAGGAATTTTGAGGTTTTTACGATTCTAAAAGTTTTCTTTTTGAAAAAGTTTCTTTTTTTCAAGCCCTTCAAGTAGAAGTTAGTCAAATTAAAATTTAAAAATTTATAAAAATGCACTGTTTGTAAAACTTTTTACAGTTTTTATTATTGTTCATACCACAGAAAACTTCCAAATATTAAGTTGACAGGCAAATGAATCGAAATGATGCTACCTTTGATTTCTGTACTAATGATCAACACAGCCTCACAAAAAAATTGCAACCCGAGCTGAATCATCACATCCGTACTTTTTGAAGATCACTGAATTTGATTCCGGGGTCAGATTGACCCCATCAGGTCAGTATAATTTTCAAGTAAAGATAGAAGTAAAAAACCATTAGACCAAATAAAACTAATGAATCGAAGAAAACATCTACTATTAGAAAGCTTCGGGATCGCTGGATCTAAACCCGGGGTCAGATTGACCCCATAATGCCAGATCAAGGTCGGTTGAAGGTCAAAATGAGAAAAAACATTGAATCGGACTAAAACACTACTTTTAGACGTTTTTGGGTTTGCTAAATGCAAATGCGGGATTATAGTTACACCACTAGGTCGGGATTAAGGTCATCCAGAGGTCCAAACTAAAAAGCCGTGTTAAGTGGAGAAAGCCCCTACTCTTAGACGTCTTTGGGGTCGCTGAAACCGAATCCGGGGTTCGTTCGATCCTATAAGTTTGATTCTATTATTTTCCCTATTTTGACCTTAGAATAACCTTGATCCTGACCTGATGATGTGAAAATGATTCCGATTAGAGATTAAGTGACCCCAAAATGAGCTAATCTAGTAGCTTACGCCGATTCAATTGTTTTTTCTCATTTAACCTTCACTTAACCTTGATCCTGACCTGATAGGGTCCAGACCCTGACCCTGAATTCAGATTTAGCGACCCCAAAAACATCTGAGTGTAGATATTTTCTCCGATAAAATTATTTTCTCCTATCTAATTGTGTTCTTCATTTTGACCTTCAATTGACCTCGATCCTGACCTAAAAGGGTCAAACTCACCTAGGATTCGGATTCAGCGATCTCGAAAACCTATATGTGTAGTTGTTTTGTTTAGGTTGCCGAAAAAAATGGTGGCGTTGTGTAATCAGTTTTTAGTAGGCGCATAGTTCTTGTTTTAATGCCACAAAATACCGTTAAACATTATAAATATTGTATTTTTGTACGAAAGACACAGTCTATAAAAAGGAGGAATCGAGAAAAGTTATTTATCCGAAGAAGAATTACAAACACAATTTTTCTGATATTTTACTTGGAAAGACAGTTTTTGTTAAAGTCGTAAAAAAATACTCTAAATAATAAAAAAAATTAATATTAAGACAAAACACACAGTCTACGTAAAACGAGGAACCGATCAAAGTAGTTTATCAAAAAAGACCTGAAAACTTAATATTTATCATTGTAACGAAATCCCTCTCATAGTATTAAGTCCATAGTTATTATTCGTTTGTTATGAAATGATGGTGGTCAACATTCAATTACATAAATTTGATAAGAAAAACATAAAAATGATTATTTTCATTATTACTTCGGCTGATTGATTTCCAATATTTTTGTGACTTTCACTATTTTGAAATCCCCTCTGTTTAACCTTTTAGAAAGGATACGCAGTTTTGATTCTTTATTTTGTTATCACGACTGAAATCGATTTTATATTAACATGCTAAGTCAGTAACAACATCAATACCTGGCAATATAATATGTTTATTAGAATAAGAATTGTTAAAAGTTAGATCAAGGTTGGTATTATAAAATTTTTAGATACGATTACCGACAGAACAAAATGTTTAAAATAACTTGCGGGCAAATCACTCACTCTTCTCCATATTAAATTCCTTTGGCTACCTAAAATTGATAAGACGCGAATTTCGCTTTCAGAAAAAAAACAGAAGATGAACCTTGGATCGATTTCCTATAAAAGATTCGTTGTAACAAAAATTAACTTCACAGGATAAACTTTAACCAATTATCGGTTAAACTTTCTTTTGTTTCTCCATGACAACACGTGTATTTTGAAAAACGCGAAGTTGTCTGAATAAAACTTTAACAAAAGTCTAATTACGTGTAAAAAAATCACGTTAAGGGCATGTGACACAGCTAAATACCTATATTACCGACCACAGTTTTTCAGTTCACTGAATGTTTTTTTGAACCTGAGAACTTTTTTTGTAAATAAA
>NC_046659.1:136599977-136605843 GCF_010883055.1 Belonocnema kinseyi | reverse complement strand
TTTTACTTACAAAAAAAGTTCTTAGGTTCAAAAAAACATTCAGTGAACTGAAAAACTGTGGTCGGTAATATAGGTATTTAGCTGTGTCACATGCCCTTAAACAAAATTTCAAATATAGATTACAGACACTTTTGTTTGATTAAAACTTACATTAAATGGAAAGAAGGTCGAATAATAAAGCAAATGTGTCGACAACCATAATATAACAGTTAACTAGATCCTTCTTGTATATCTTCAAACGAAATTCCAATTTTTGTAGATCTGGTTGAATTTAGGGGAATTCGGTCGAAACGTGGTTGACAACCTTCTCCTTAGAATTATAACTGGTATGCTTCTCAACATTGATCTTCAAATAAGTTTTTCAGTGTCATAACAATCAATAATTGATAGTTGACACCCACAGCCATTCCATCCATCACATAAAACAGTTCACAGTATGGGAAAGCTCAAAACACAACGAGAGATGGTCCCATAATCAAATTTCACTGAATCGATTGATTTCAAAGAATACAGTTAACTTATGTAATCCGACACTGATAAGCGTCCATATCTTATACCGATTGGTCAAGTTCTGCCAGCTTGCTCCTGTTTCTCTGCTAGTCCCGGTAGCGATTTCCTTCGCTTGGTCACATGACGAATTTTGCCAATTATCGTCGCTCAATTTCAGGGAAAAGTCCACGTTTTTGCCTAAGTTTGCGGAACTGATCAGAGACATCTTGATCATTGCTAATTGCTTTAACGTTTGTCTTGAGTCTTCATCCAATAAAGCTTGGAAATCTTTATCTTCAAACTTTTCGAGCTAACCTGGACACTCCTTGTCTTTCTATATCGAAGTCACCAGTTTTAATTCGTTGAAAACATCCTTCACAAGTTTTTTGGGTTATAAAATATTCACTGTGAGGTTCAACCAAAACTCTATAACTTTCAGCAGCCGCTTTCTTCAAATAAAAGAACGTTATTAAACTTCCCCGAAAAATGGCTATTTCTGGTACGTAATTCGACATTTTTACAGCTTTAAACAAATGTGTTCTTTGCACAATGACAATCTGGAACAAACTGGCTTTTAGTAACGTATGTGGAACCGTCAAAACACCATAGACGACATGGGTCTGTACCAAAGAACGTATTAGTAACGCCATCTATTAGCAAAATCGACATTATTAACCAAAACACCTATATTAAAAGATGATGTAACAAAAGTTTAAAAGGTTTTTTGTTCTAAAGTTTTTTTTAAATTATAAAGAATGAAATTAGAAATGAAACAATTAAATTTTTAGGACTTCTCATGTTTCTGTTAAATGTCAAATCTATCTTTTGTTTTTCTTTTTCATTGTGAAATAAGAAAATCTTGTTACAGATCGAGGTTAGTTGTACACATTAGAAGCTTGCTTTTTCTATTGAACCGAGTAACAAGGAAATCAATTAAAAACATAAAAAAATGAAATCATTCTACAAGTTCTGAATACCATTGAGTTTAACGAATACGAAATTTTTCGTAATTTGAGCTTGAGAATCTTACTTCTTCTGCTCTATGTATTTTGAAAAGCAAGTAAAAAGTTCACATTGGAAACGCATTGAAAATGATAGTATAAATAGTAGTCATTTTTTATACAGTTTTCACATGTAGTAAAAAAAATCAGTTTTTGCTTTTGTAATACTTTTTTCCTTTCACTAGGAATGGAAATTATTATTGATATTCTGATTCTCACAGTCCTCAGTGTTCTTGGCTTTCAACGTAAGTTTAATTTAATTTTATAATTATTATTTATAAAAATATTACACATCCGTTCTTCAACATACGCTTATTTGTTTAAACACTTCTAGATTCAATTTGCCATTATAAAGGTGGACAAATATTTAAATTACGTTCAAAATTTAAGCGTTTCAACATTAAATTTTGCACTTTTAAACTACAAATTTCAGGAGAACTTTTTTTCAATTTGATGCCTAGAAACTAAAAATTAACATGCATAGAAACGCATTGCAAATGAATTAAAACATACATATAAAACATTTCATTTCAGAAAAATATTGATTCACTAAAGTAAATGTACAATTAAGCAACATCTGCCAACGTTTTAAAAACAAAAAATTGTGTTTTCAAGAAATGCATATGCACTAATTTGAATGAAGCATTTTCTTTATTTAAAAAAATATTTTTATCAAATCAATAATTTGTAGGTTTTTCGCTTTGAATATAATTATTAAAATAAAACAGATGAATATTTGATTTTGTAATATCATAAAAATATGTTTCATATGTATATAATTATTTTCTTGTGTAAATCGTTTCGACACTTATCACCAGATAATTTTTATATTCCAAGACAAATTATATATTTAAAAAAAAAATTATTTCACAGGAAAAAACGTTTAATACTTGATCCAAAAAATGGTAAATTAGTTTATATTAATGCGTATTTATCACTAGAAGAAACGGTTTCATTTAAATAATGGTTATATTTATTACACAGGCCAACATGGTTTTGTTGTTGGAAAGTGCAGGGTTATTTCTGAATAAATTTTTTACGTCGAATCCGAATCCGGGGTCAGAAATGACCCCTTACGTCAGTATTTTAAGATATTTGAGGTTATGTACCCAAAAATGGCGTTTTTGCTCATTTTGAGGTTATGTACAAAAAACACAAAAATTTTGGGTTTTTTTTCTTTAGTTGTATCATATAGTACTGCTCTTTCTCTTTAATTTGATATTCGCAGAGTTTCATAACCATTTTTCTTTACCAAGTTACGCCAATTTAAAATTACGAGATATGTCCTATTATGTCTTGAGCATTTGCTTTAAATACTTTGAAGCAGACATTTCCTACTGGGTGTTTTTTTTTGCTAAAAATTTGTACTTGGGGGTGCTCGGGGTTGTTAAAATCCCAAAAAATTTGGTGTCTTCTGTACATAACCTCAAAATTAACCAAAAAAGCCATTTTTTGGGTACATAACCTCAAATATATTAAAATACTGACGTGATAGGCCAATTCTGACACCGAATTCGGATTCAACGTAAGAAATTACTTCGGAAATGACCCTTTACTTTCCAACAACTGACGTGACCCCATTTTTGCAGGCCTGTGTTATGGGATACAGCGGGACGAAATTATGTCAATTTTACTAGAAAAATCAATTTTCAGATACTTTTCACTTGAACAAAGAAACAAAGAAATTTTGGACGAAAACCTTTTTTTTTGTTAAAAAGTAAATAGTGACACGTACAACACAAAATGAAAATGACAAAAAACTTTGTGGGTGGAAAGCAATATTTGAGCAAATTCCACAGCAAAAAGGATAAATGTGTTAAATTACAAAAAAATGTATACTTCTTTTTTTTTCTTTTTTTTGAATGCAGGTGCAGAAGGCTCTCCAGATCATCTGCATCCAATGCGCATTTTCGTAGAAATGTAGGACAGCTCTCATTATAATGGTACCATCTATCCGCGAAAAATGGATTTGCAATACAGTCTCTTGCCATACTGGTTCCACCCAGTAAAATTTCATGATTATAGAGTTAAATTCTTTATAATATTAAAAACTGGCCCTTATTTTGAAGGAGTTCTGAATCCAGTCAATGTACCAAAAAGTATTCTTCCTAGCTTTCCACACGATGCTGAATTACACAGGGTGAACACGCTGGGGCTTACATACATGGCGAGTTGAATGCTAGCCGAATTGCACAACAGCAGGGGAAAAGCCATTACACAGGAGTATTTTCATATTTCGCGCCTTTAAAGTTGCATTCGGATCGGCCATTCGGCCAAGTCCGTGCATCTTCGGATCAAGTTTATGATGGTTTCTATGGTTGCGTTCGAAACTTCAAACGGTTATGTTCAGATTCACCTGTTTTCCCTAATCGCTGTCAGCAAATGTAGGCAATGATAATTTAAAGTTTACGCACGTAATATTTCCTTCACTTTATTTGAAACATATCCTGCCTATTCATAACATACCTTTTTTATGCAGTAAAAATGAGTGTTAAACACCATTCACTCTTCGCCCACTGAAAGCACAGAATATTATTACTATTTTATAGTATTTGTCACTTAGCAGCCATTCTATAATATTATTAGCACGGAAAAAAATGACGTTTACTTCTCAGTTCACATGTCTCACTTAATTATTAATTAAAAACTTTTATTATTTGTAATTACTATATAACATAACCTATATTGTTTTGACACTTGTATCCATTTGAAGCTTCGAACGTAACCATGGAAACTATCATAAACTTGATCCGAAGATGCACGGGCTTGACCGAATGGCCGATCTGAATGAAACTTTGAAGGCGCGAAATATGAAAATACCCCTGTATAAAGGCTTCTCCTCTGCTGTTGTGCAATTCGGGTAGCATTCAATTCGCCATGTATGTAAGCCCTAGCGTGTCCACCCTGTATATTGTACGTGAACATAGCGGAGCTTCAAAATATTTACTAGAATGTTGTATTTTTCTGGAAAAAATTAGATATTCCTGATGCACATTATGTATTTTTAACCATACGAATAAATAAAATCAACATTTAGCAACATTATTTTTAATTCCTACTTTTAAAAATATTAACAATAATTCAAAGATAAATTGTGACGTAATTAGATTTTCAGTTTTTTTAAATTTTAGGTCCCTCCACTCAGCGCCGCCACCAAGGCAAATTGAAAAATGGAATACGCCATATTATTTTGCTATTATTTTGCTATTTTTATGCTAAAATTTTTTTTTTTACTTTCTAAACTTCAGAGAAAAGGGTGACGGCGCTAGCAGGGCGCCCACTCAGCGCCAGCACCTGCAAAAACTCAGTACAAATTATTATAATGCAATGAACGATTAGTGAAGATTTTTCGCTTTTTTTTGCTACCCCTTATGATCAGAAACGTTTTAAAAGTTGGAAAACCGCACGAACAATGTGAAAATAATTTACAAGTCCAAATTAATTATACATGAACAGTTTATTCTAAGTTGTATTAATTTGTATACTTTTGAAATACATACATACGTTCCGCTCCATACTTTCACGTAGAAGGGTAGTTTTTTAGGGAAATTATTAAGAGGGAGAAAGTTTTAAGTGTCATGTAATTCATTTGAAGTTATAAATCATTTTTACATTGTTTAAGGTGGTTTTTGAAATTTAAAACATTTTCCATTACGAGGGGTAGGTATTTCTGACTTAGGGGTAGTTTAGTCATAATTTGAAAATCTTTGAGTATAGGTTTTAATGCGAAGGAATTAGAATTTGTCAATTTGAAATTAAAAACTTAATTAAACGTTTTATAGTCAAAAACTCTGGAACTACAATAACGTAAATAATATTCAAACTAGTAAACCATTCAATGAGTTAAAGAAATTGACAACATTACTAGTCAAAGTAAAAAGATACTGAGCTTCTACCGTTTTCAAATTAGAAAAATTAAAAGTAATTAAATTTAAATTGAATTTCAGTCTAAATTTTTTTCAAATGTAACTATATTAGAAAACGTTTGTCATTGTATCATTTCTAAAATCAAATTGTTTAAAATTGAACAATTTTGTAACTAATGGAAAAATTATGTTTCAGATTAAAATTTTGAAAATATTACAATTTGAAAATTATTGAAAGTTAAAAGTTTAATGTAAGACTTTAAAAATCTGGATCCTTTAAAATTAAGAGGAATATAAACCGTATGATTTCTAATTAAAATCGTTCAAAAAGGCATAAATAAAATTCAAAAACATTGGAGTGTCATTTATTTTTAATTCGAAGCCATTTAAAGTTTAAAATTTGAAATTAAGAACTAAATTAAATGTTTTATAGTCAGAAATTCGGAAACTACAATACACTAAGACAAAAATACAACCTGAACTTTCACGAGCGAACGAGCAATATTTAAA
>NC_046659.1:136571355-136599877 GCF_010883055.1 Belonocnema kinseyi | reverse complement strand
AATATTATTTAAATAATGCAGCTTTCAAAATTCTAATCGGAAAGAATTAATTTTTAACCATTTGAAATAGTAATATTTTCGAACTCTTAATCTTAAATTATTTAATATCCTGGTTTTCTAATTTAAACTGTTTTACACCCTCTTTCATGTATTCAGAAAAGTAGATTGTTTATGAATTAAGTTTTAATACAAAATACACAAAAGTAGAAAAATATTTTTTAGTGCTCCTTAAGAGAAAGTTTTAAGAAAAATGAAAAGTTGATTTCCAGATAAACAATTGCCATTTTCTTCATTCAGATTGCCTAATTTTTTTTCGTGTATCTTGAAACAATTAAAAACCCCTTTTAAAATAAAAAATAAAATGTTAATTATCGGAATTAATGTAAAAATACCAATTTGATTTTTTTACATGCCGGAAAATAAATAAAAACACAGGGTGTCCAGCGACTTCGAAAACTTTGAAAATAAATTTAAAGCCTTGAGTCTAATATAAAAGAAACATCTCAGAAGAAATCTTGCTGCTAAAAAGTTTTTCATTCATGAAGATATAATTGATGTTTTACTCATTACAGAATAAACAAAAAATTTTCAGGCACTTTAGAGAGAACTCACTAATTATTTCATAATTTCCATGTAACTAACAAATTATAAAAATTCGTATTTGTAAATTTCGATTTTAATTATGTTTTTTCTCAGTTTTTCTGATGAACACCGGATTGAAAATAAATTATCGAAGATTTCCAAATTGTCCGAAATATTAATAAAATTTTAAGGTATTTAAAAGAATATTAAATATTTTAAAAAGATTACATGGATTTTAAAGATTTCAAAAAGGTATGTGCACGAGATTTTAAATATTTGCAACATTTTCACAATGTATCTAAAATTCTTCGAATATTTAGAGGATTACAGTTATTTTAAAAGGGGTTCATGAAATGATTTCAAATTTTTCCAGACCATTTTAGACGATTAGAAAGATTTCACTACGATTTTAAATAATTCAATAATCCCATTGGTTAAAACATATTTCATAAACAAAGACTTAAGAACAATTTCACAACCATTTCAAAAAATTTTACCAAGATTTTAAATATTTGACCAAAATTTCCTTAAGATTTCGAACATTTCATAAAAATCCACTTGAGTTCAAGGATTTCGGAGAATGTCAAAGATTTCACGCAGATTAAGTAATAAATATTACGCAGAATAAACGAGATTTCCAAAAATACAAGAATTCGAAAGATTTCAAAAAGGTTTCAAAAATTCTCTCGGGATCTAAGATTTTTAAAAATTTCAAAGATTTTACGCAGAATAAATATTAAATATTACGCAGTGTAAAAGATATTTTAAAAAAATACAAGAATTCAAAAGGTTTCAAAAAGGGCACACTGCGCTGGAGTTCAAACATTTGTACAAATTTCAAAAATTTTACGCAGATTAATATTAGGTTTCATAGAAAGTTTATGATTTCACAAAGAGTTTAAGTAACACAAAAGATTTCGGAAAGCTTACAAAGATTTTGAAAGATTTCAAAGATTGTAAAGTCTGCTCGCAAAAAATTAGAATTTGCTTATTTATGGTTCTGCTTATTATAAAATATTTGTCTAATAAAAATATAAATGGATAATTTCTTACATCCATAAAATTTCATGTTGTTCAATTAATTTTCAGATTAGTATTGGGAAATTCTAAGAATTACTCGTCACGACCATTTTTTATTTAAAAAAGTATCAGAGGTAAAGTATTTGCAAAATTAAGAACATTAAACAAAACTTTTTCATGCGTAGAGTAGTATTTGTTTTATTTGTAAAACAGAATAATTGAAGCAAGAGAAAATTAATTTTTTACAAATGATAAAAGCTATGAAAGAAATGAATAGAAAAGATTCGTGTTCTCAAACAAGATCTATGAATTTCTTATATTTATCATTTTTTATTAAAAGCGCAGTGTTTGTTCTAATCGTGAACAAAAGTATTAAATATAAAAATGTAAAAATTTTTACTAAATTGACGAAAGTTTCGAAAAAACATTCTTAGAAGAAAGCTGTTTAACCGAAAAATATAAACTGATTTTTTTGACAACATAGCCAACCAAAAAGAATGGGCAACCTAAGCTGTTGGAACTTATCAGTGCAGAATTGATGTCAATTGAAGGGGAAAATAGAGAAAATCATTGATCGGAGAAAATCTCGACCCTCAGATATTTTTGGGGTTACTAAATCCGAATACGGGCTTAACTTGGCCACAGGTCAGGATAAAGGTCAAGTGAAGGTCAAAATGAAGAAAATAATTGTTTCTCGGAAAACCAATGGCTGTTGGATCCTAATCCGGGGTTGGTTCAACCCTTTGATTCTATGAACCCCACATTTGATTTCAGTGACCGCTTAAACCTCAGAGGGTAAAGTTTTTCTCCGATCCAATAGTTTTCTTCATTTTCAACTTTGACTCATCTTGATCCTCACCTGATGGGATTGAACTGACTTTGGATTCGGAATCAGTGACTCCACAAACGTCTGAGAGTAGAGATTTTCTGCGATAAAAACGCTCCCGATCTAGTAGTATTCTTTATTTTGACCTTCAACTGACCTTGATCCTGAACTGATAGGGTAAAACTGACGGATTCAGTGGCCTCAAAAACATATAATAATGGTAATTTTGCTCAGATTGCAGAAACAACTTTTTTGTGGAACTGTGTGCTCATTTTTTAATAAGACGCATAGTTTTTGTTTTAATCCCTAAAACAGTTTACGAAAAAGAAGGAATCGAAAAATGTATTCATTAAGAAAACAAACAACAAATTTAATATTTATTATACGTTAATTGCAAACGGAGTTTTTGTTAAAATCGTAAAAAATTAAATTTTATCTCGCCTCATTTTTGCCGTAAATTGCATATCTATTTTTTGTTTTTTTCCTCATTCTGAAATAAGAAAACTGCTAACAGTTCGAGGTTAGTATTGTATACGTCAAAACCTTGTATATCTCTATATAATTGAACAAAAAGGTAATAAATTACATAAATTCTAAGCTTCGATCATTCTTAAATTTTTGTGTACTAAAAATTTCGCAACCTGAGCTGAAGAATCTTCGTTCTTCTAATCTATATATCTTGAAGAACAAATAAAAAGTTTTGATTGGAGATGCCTTATAAATGATAGTATATATAGCAGCCATTTTTTAACAGTGTTTTCGCACGTAGTAAAAAAATTACTTATCTACTATTTTGCATAATCAGTAAAAATGAATATTATTACTTATATTCTGATTCCTACATTTGTTGGTGTTTTCTATTTTCAATGTAAGTTTAATTTAATACTTCAATTATTATTCACGAAAATTATAACACATACATTTTAAAATCTAGGTTGATTTGTTTTAAAGCTTTTAGTTGAAATTTTTGATTCCTTAAGTGGCTGCACTTTTGAACCACAAAGTTGAGCAGAACTTTTTTAAATTCGATGCTTAAAAACTAAAAATCAAACTGCATTGAAACGTGATTTTCACGCAATTAAAACGTACTTAAAAAACCTTTTTTCAGGATAATGTTGATAGCCTAAAGTAAATATATAATTAAAACACGCAAGCCAACATTTTTAGGATAAAAAATACTTATTTAAAAAAAAAAGCAAACGCATCGATTTTGATCAAGTATTGCCTGTCTGTCCGTCCTTCCGGTCGTAATTAAAAACGATAACTCTCGAAAAAAACGGATCAAATGGTTCTTTGGCAAAAATTTTTTTGTCCCTAAAAGAAAGGACGAGTTCGTTAACCAGCTATGCAGGATATAAAAAAGATGAATGAACAAAAATTTGGATCCCCAAAAAGATTGATAAAGTCGTTTATAATCATTTCTTGATATAATGCGTAATTTTTGTTTTATGAGTGAAACATAACACTAAAAATAAAATAAAAAATAATATAGTGGAAAAACGATACAAGTTGTGAATAACAAAATGATATTACAAAAATTGTTTACCCGAAAAAGAGCTACAAGTTTTTAATGAATTACTGGTTGATAGAACGCCTAGTTTTGGTTTTAATAATAAAAAACGACATTAAAAATAAACATAAAAAATTTGTGGAAAACTACAAAGGTACGAAAACGAATTGATAGGCGAAACATGTTTAGCCAAAAAATAATAATTTCTTATCACTTATTACATTCTTATCATTAATGATTCAGAAAGTATTAGAATTGTCCAAAATTTAATACAACATTCAAGTTTGAAACCAAGCGACGCAAAATAGGAAAAAAAGGTTTTAAAGTGAAATTACAGGTTTTGGAAAATCCTGCGAAATTTCTTTTAACAATTTTTAAATAGGGCTCGTAATTGTGTTTCTAATTTATTGTCAGTGATATGCAGCAAATCTAAATTTTCTGTATTACACCAAAAGACGGGACATACGACACATTTTCATGTCCCATTTTTGGCAAATCTTTGGTTAGAACATCAGCTATCTTTTTATCACTAGGAATATACTTAACGTCTATATCACTATTCACAAACACTTTTTTCACATAATTGTACTTGATGTCAATTTTCTTTGTTCGCGAATGATGCACAGGATTTCGCATTAAATATCGCCCACTTTGATTATTATAGTAGATGTTGGTGATATCCACGGTTAGATTTGAAAATTCTTCTTTTTTAAGAAAACTGCTTAGGTAAACTGCTTCTTCAGCAGCTTTTGTTAAGGCAATGTATTCCACCTTGGTATTGGATAAGGAAACGATAATTGCTTTATAGATTCCTATGTGAAGTCTATTCTACCAATTTTAAAAGCACATCCGGTGTATGAAAATCGATCATCGCTGATGGCTTACCAGTTTGCGTCATCAAAGCCTTTCAAAAAGTTTCCGGTTTTCTATTATACCAAACCGTGATCTTTTGTACCTTGATGGTATCTTAACACCCTATTAGCTAGTTGCCAATGCTTCTTCCCTGGAGTCGTATAAAATTGACTTAAAACATTAACTGCATGAGTGACATCTGGGCGGGAAGCCTCTTCTTGTGCGGTTGGTGCCATCTGCACGTAAGTCTTAAATCTTGAATTCTCGTGCTATATCTTTTTTATTTTTTTGAATTCTTTCTTCTTGTTTGTAGCTACAATTGAATCATTTACATAAACAAAAATAATTAGGATGCTTTCTTCCGTTTGCTTGATGAACACACGCCTTTCTCCGTGTAAAGGTTTCAATCCATTTTCTTTAAGACGTCGATCCAGTTTCGTGTACCACTGTCCGCCTGATTGTTCCAAGCAGCACAAGGATCTTTTAAGTACACAAACTAAATTATCTTCTCCTATTTTGCCAAATCCTTCTAGATGCTCCATACAAACTTGCTCCTCAAGTACTCCATTGTTGTAGGCCATCGCTATGTTGAGTTGATCAAGAGTTAACCTAACGCTACCAAAAGAATAAACAGGATACTAATTGAACCAAGTCTTCCTACAGCTGAGAATATTTCTTGAAAGTGTGAGCCTGGTTGCCAGGAGCATCCTTTCGCTACCCGTATTGCTTTCTAGCGTTCAACAATGCCATCATCCTTCCACTTAGTTTTAAAGACCCATCGACGGCCTGTTACTTTTTGTTCTATAGGTGGTTTGACCAAGGTTCAAACTTTACTGTCATTGATCTGCTGGCTCGTAACTTACCAACTGAGTGTTGTGTCGCTCTGTAACCGGAACAATAATGTATCCCTTCTTCTTTTTTCCCTTTTTACAAGTTTACAGCTTTCTATGAGTTCCTGTGTCTTCCTTCGACATCGTTGTTTGAATTTAAGGATTAATTTGTTGAATATTATTAGTTCCTCGACATAATTCTGCATCAGAATCTTCTTTTTCATTCATGTATTTTTTCCCAATCTTTTCTCAATCTTCAGATTGTTCTAATTTATCTGGTTGAGCATTCACATGACTTTCCTCTACAGCTGGAATTTCCGCATCGATCAACTGCTCAATATCGTCGTTATTCTTATTTCCAAAATAAACTTTGAAATTAACAAATTTAATACTTTCCTTGAATCTGGATTCCACAGGCGATAAGCTTTAGAGTCTGGAGCATATCCAGCCAAGATGCATTTTCTTGATTGTGGATCAAATTTCCCTTTATCCTTTATGTAATATGAGCGTAAGCTGTACACACAAAAGGTTTGAAATTGCCTATTTTTGGCTTTCTTCCTAGCCATGATTCGAAAGAAATCAAATTTTCTGAAGGTCTCGTTGGACTACGATTTCTAATATAAGCTGCGGTGGCTATTGTTTCGGCCTAAAAGCTTTGTTGTACATTAGCTTGCAAACACATTCATCTTGCTATTTCCACTAACATTCTATTCACTTACTTCTCTATGCCATTCTGTTGAGGCAGTTTTACAATTCCAATGATTCCATGGACAATTTTGCTGGAAGTTCATAAGCCATTTCCTTCCAAATTAATTTTTTTTGGATCAGCTTCGCCTAGGTGGCCAAATCGTTAATACCAATCCTCAAAATTCTCTTTATTTTCGTTCACAGCAGTAGACTCTGTTGTTAATTGAAGATAATAGAAATAGCCTTTTCTCTGCGCTTTAGCAATTAATCCATCATGATTATTCAGTTCTGCTTGACTTTGATCAAAAAGCACCTCGTGATCACTGCCAACTGTCTTTGTAATAGATAAAAGGTGCCCCATTACCCAGTTTTGACAGTTCTCGCATTAAAAGCGGCATCCATCAATTCTTCTTCTGCATTTCGTAGTTTTTTTTAACACTCCAGTTTCAAAGGTTTGCCTAAGTTCGGATTCAATTCAGAAGAAATAATAATACCTGTCAGGAAGGCTTCTCATTCGATGAAGCTTTCATTTTTCTAGTCAGCAGCATTAGCTTTTCTCTTTCAATATTCAGCAGCCTTGTGACATATGTACTGGCAATAGTTGCATTTGAAGGTCTTCTTTTAAAGTTGGATCCGACTGTTGAAGAATCTTCACTTATCGAAAAGAGTTTTCGATTAGCACAAACTTGCTGAATTCTTCCATTTGATTCGACGACCAATGAATCTTGTGAATGTTTACCATCGCTATTCCTACCTTTCCTGGCTTTGAACTATTTAACTAATTTAATTTATCAATCATCAAGCGTAGTAAGGTATTTAATATGACAAACCTCTGACCGATTTATTAATAAAATAATATTAGCACGAGCTCTTTGATCAGCCTGTTGCCAGGCCTCAATTTGTGCATTAATAGGAACCCTAACTTACTCTATACTACCTTCGACGTAACTGCACATAGTTTTCTTGACTCAAATTATGCAGAAGCACCTTTTACCTCTGGACCCATAATTTATTTTTATTTTAGTGGAATAATAAGACACTAACTTTAATAAATATGTTTCTTATTACTTGGATGGGAACAAACAAATCATTGTGCAATGCAAAACAATTAATTGATTAATGTATCAAACGATAAGTTTAGTCACATGATCAAAAGTAAACCGAAATTTGAATATGATACATTTATTATTGGACGCAGTGGGGCATAATTATATGTGCCGCTATAAAAGTATATCGCTTATCAATATTATTTACAAAAATCACGCGTGCAACAGAAAATAAAAATAACAAAAAATTCTTGGAAAGAACGTAGTATTAGAACAGCTCTCGAAGCTAAATGGAAAAATGGGTTAAATTTTTAAAAAATGTCAAAAAAAATGTATTAAAAATGCTTCCTTAACTATGCATAATCGCGAGCAGAGGCAAACGTTTTCTCAAACGAAATTCTTCCTTTAATAAGGACAACCGAAATATGTATTCAAGAATTTTGACAGTTAATTTTTTAACATTGTTTGAAGTTTTAGTTAACGTGGTGTAAAAAATTGCCATTAATCTAAATTTTTTTCAAAAATAGGTACAGAAGGCTCTCCAGATTATCTGCCTCCGATGCGCATTTTTGTAGAAATGCAGGATGGCTCTCATTATGATGGTGACATCCGTCCGGGACAAATGCGAAGTGATTTATTAAATCGCCACTTGCCAGCATGGTTACATCCTGTACAATTTGGTAGAAATGCAGTTGAATTCTTTATAATATTAAAAACTGGTCCTCATTTTGAAGGAGTTCTGAATCCAGTCAATGTGCCTACAGGTCATCTGCCTAGTTTTCCACACGATGCTAAATTACATATTGTACTTGAACATAGCGAAGCTTCGCAATATTTTACAACTCCATTTTTTTTCCAATGGGTCAACCTTCCCGTGAAATCGGAACTACCACCCAAAAATTTGAACCCTCCTGAAAGCCGCATTTATATCAAAGTGAAAAATCATGCTGTCTACAGTACAATTTTAATAGAATATACTCCGCCACAGAAACGGCCCTACCAGATTGGCCAGGCAGACCCCAGCACTTCTCATGAAGATAAAAAAAGAAGGATGGAATAATTCTATCGGTGAGAAATCTGGATATTCTTGAAATATTTCAAGCTCGCCTTAATATATTCGAGGTATATTGGGTAGATTTCTCGAATTTTTGTTTCAAGGATGACTTACAATATCCTAATTCTAGAATTTGTTATGTTTCCGGAATAATCTAGATATATCTGCTGCAAATTATGTATCTTCAGCCATATAATTAAATCAAGTCAACATTTAGCAACATTAATTTGATTTCCTTCCAATAATAATATTAATTATTTAAAAATACACTGTTACAACATTATTAAATAATCCGAGTGTTTTAAATTTTTTCGATAACAGTTGATAATTTGGAATTGGGAACGCTTCAAACTAAAAGTCAATTCAATAAGTTGAAAAATGGACAATATTTCTAATAAAATGAGAAAGATTGTACTTGTACTTTTTTCAAATTAAAGGCATTAAAAATAATAAGTTAACATTTAATTTTAAAATATTTTTTTTTAAACAGAACGATCTTATAAAAAAATGCTGCAATTGTTTCCTTTCCGAATCAAATCGTTTTAAATTTAACAATTTTGTAGTGAGGAGGACAATAATGTAAGTTAATAGCTTCAGATTAAAAATTAAAAAACAGAACAAAGTTCAAATGGTTAAAAATTTGAAATATAAATTTAAAGAGCTGTCTGATTTAAAATTCAAGTAAATTTAAATTGTATTCAAAACTAAATTAAATGTTTTTTAGTCGAAAATTCTAAAACTATAGTAACTTATCTAATAAATAAGGATTAAAATAAAACATTATCTTTTAAGGTCGAAGGCACAAAATTAAAAACAAAATCAAATGACAATAAGATGTTATAAAATAACAATGACTTTGAATTTCAAATAATCCAGATTTCCAAACTCTAATCCGAAACTATTCAAATTTTAACATTTTGGAATAGCAATGTTTTCCAAATTATAATCTAAAACTGTTTAATTTAGTGGTTTGTTTAATTTAAAACGAAATTGCTCAACGTTGGACACTTTTCAATAAAAATTATACAATATCGATCCATTTTTAATGAAATCATTCGATATGCTTCACTTTTAAATAAGACTTATTAACTTTTATTGCAAATATTTGAAAAGTAATAAATATTTAACATTTGTCGTAATAATCCACAATAAAACAGGGAAAATCCCAAATTTAGGATAAAGCTGCTCAATAATAATATCGCACCAAATAAATTTTAAAATAATGTTTGACAGCTCTGCTAATTAAAACAAATCGAAAATTTTTTTTTTTTCTTATAATATTTTGCACTTTCTATAGTTTAAATTAAAGTAAATCCTTTAATAAAAAATAAGGTGAATTTGATTGAATTCAAGGGGTATAAAATGATTTCTGCTTATTCTAATGAATTATCTTCATTACGTTGCCTGCAGACAGATTTCGAAATATTCTAAAAAATTGTACATGATATCGTAGATTTTGAAAAAAAATTTCATTCAGTATTTGGCGTTATTAGAATGAGGTATCACAACAAAATATTTTATAATTGGCGGCTTATTTGTTCAAGGTAAACATATTCCACTGTTTTGCTGTTTTCAATTTTAAGAATAAATTTTTTTGCGACTGAAAATAATGTTACCGTTTTCTATTAATCTAAACAATTTTTAAATAAAAAATCATATACCGTAAACAAAATTTACTTTTGAACCTACTGCGAAAATTATCACTTTTATTTTTGTTTGTTTTTTATTTATGGCTATTACTAAAGAGAAAAGACAGATAATATAATCTTAATTCTAAAAATAATGGGATCATTTTTTTGCCAGAGACTTTATTTTTTACACGATGACTACATCAGAGAAATTTATTTCTTGAATTTAAAAATGTGAAAAATAAGAACGAAATATTATACCATACCTAGGGTACCATTCGATACATTAGTCGAATCTCTCACCTGTAACAAAAAACATGTTTGGTCAGATAGGCTTAAAATATATTTTTTCACTTATAATAATCTTCAGTTATAATTTATAGTTTTAAATGATTGAGTATCCGAATACATACATATATCACTTTACAGTTCTGCTTTAATTTTTATTTTATATTTAAGTAAGTTTGTGAAAAAATATTAATTAAAAGCGGGAATTGAGCAGGTATAATTGATTTATATTTATAAATGTGCCTTAATAAAAATACAAGTAAAAATTTAGCGCAGTACTGGCGCAGTACTGAACACTAGTACCGATTATCGACAATTCTTCCACCTAAATTTTATTTCCGGTTAAAAATGGAAAAAAAATTTTTTGAAAATATGGATGATGGGTTGGAAAATATTTTTAAAAAAACTTCATTTAAGATATTAATTTTTTTCGTAAAATATAATTGGAATACATTTTTTGAAACCACTTTTTTTGAAAGATCCTGTACAAGGATCCCTACCGTAAAGTCTCAATAGTATTCTCAAAATTTTTGCTATTTTGAAATTAATATAATTTGCTGAATTCCATAAAATTTCTGAATTACGAATTTAATGAATTCTTAAAATTTCTTAAATTCCTAAGATTCTCTATAATTCTGGATTAAGATAAATTTTCTGAATTCCCTTAATTCTTTGCATTCCTTGAATTATTTTAATTTCCTAAATTGTCAGACTTCCTTCAATTCTTTGAATCGCTTGTATTATTTTTTTTATTTATCCGAATTATTTGAGTTATTTGAGTGCCTTGAATTTTTCGAATTCATTCAGTCATTTAAATTTCTTACTAATTGAAATCCTCAAGTTCTTTGAATTCCCTAAATTCTTAAAATTCCTTGATATCTTACATCTCTGAATTTATTGAATTCTTCAAATTAATACAATTTGCTAAATTCCATAAAATTTCTGAATCACGACTTTTATGAATTGTCAAAATTGCTTAAATCCATGAAATTCTCTAAAACTCTAGATTTATCTGAATTATCTGAATTCCTTAAATTCTTTGTATTGCTTAGATTATTTGAATTTCTTAAATTGTCTGAATTCCTTGAGTTTTTTAAATCACTTGTATTATTTTGTTTTTTGAATTACTATAACTACTTGAGTTATTTAAATGCCTTGAATTCCTTAAATTCCTCGAATCATGTAAATTTCTTGAATTTTTTGAATTTTCGAAATTATTTTAATTCTGAATCTATCTGAATTTATTTTGTTCTTTGAATTACTTGTATTATTTAAATTTTTAAGATAACTCTAATTCCTTGAATTAGTGTTATTACAACCACTTCTTTAATTCTCTTGAACATAGAAAACTCAAATTTTTGAATATCGCATCTGGGGCTTGGTAAAAAAATATCTTGATCAAAAATGACATTCTGCAGTCAAACTATGCAAAACACGAAAAAATATTAAAGCAAAAAAATTATGCAAATAAAAGAAAGATAAAAATTTTGTAAGCATACATTTTTGATGTATTGAATATTTATGGCCTTATTCGTAAAAGTTTATTCGTTATTAAATATTTTTGGGCAAAACGTGCAAGTTTTTTTTTAATCGTAAAAAATAACATTTAAAACAATAAAATAAAATTTTTTAAATACGACACAAGCCACAAAAAATAAAATAACGTTTTTTATAAAAAAACATTTATACACTTGCAAAAATCTCGATCTGGCGCCGATCGGGGCGAGACAAGTACAGATCAGGTCCTGATCGGGAATCCTGGCCGGGGCCAGATGGCGGATGAAACACACGCCCAGATCGGGGCCAGGTCGAGACACCCAATCGGGAAACCCGATCGGTGCCCCATCGGTGCCCGATCGATAGACGATCAGTCTCATTATAATCCATTCGTGAATTTAACGAATGGAGATTTAATATAAGTCAACTCGAAACTATTGAATGGTCCTCTCCTTTTGAAGACCAGCTGAATATTTTTAATTTCTACTTATGTTATTTTAAGTTTATGAAAAAAAAAAGAAAAATAACTTTGTTTAGCATTTTAAACTTCGCGCGAAACAAATTAGATGCCGAATGTGACGCATGCGCAGTTGAGTAACTAGCTCTTTTTTGAATCCCTCCACAATTGGCATTTTGCATTTTTATTGTACTACTTGATTCTGAAATTCATGTTATGAAAATTTATCCTTAATGTATATCTATAATGAATTTATTATTAATACAGAATAAAAGTTTCAATAACATAATAGATTGTATCACATATTTTATTCTCAAAATCTTTAACATTTCAATTTTGTGCATACTGCAAAGTAAAAAAAATGGAGCTGCGACAGGGATATTATTCCTTATTATAGCTAAAGATTTTGCTGAAAACGAACGAAGGAATTAAGAAAGATTCCTAGATCAGCGAAAATGAATATCCTTGACCAGGGACGCAGCCAGAAATTTCGGGGCCCGGGGAAAAAAAATTTCGGGTCCCTTCTTGCCGATTGCCCGCCCCCCCCCCTGGCTGCACCCCTGTCCTTGACCAGACGAAAGATTGGCTAGTGTGAGCTGAAATATTTTTATAACAACTAAATTTTTTTCTTATCTAAAGATAATAAGATTATACACAATCTGTTGAAAATAATAAACTCTCCAACTTAGCAATTGCGTCCAAATTACTGATTTACGAGAAAAATTTACATACATTAACTAAATGTTCAACTCTTCTAACTAAACGTTTTACCTAATATAAGCGGACACTTTCTTTGACTTTAATATATTCTCGATTCACTCGTTTTCCTCAAGAATTTTTTTTCCGTATGCAATCCATTTCATGTTAATAGATGGAATCATTGTAACTCTACATTAAATCGAAAAACCTTGAGTTCTTAAATAATAATTTAAAACAAAAGAACTTGATAAATTTCATCATATAATAATATTTGACTCATCTATGAGCCAGAATTGTTGCACATGCATTCATAGAACATACTTAATTTTAATAATATTTAACTTAAATATTATAAACAATTTCTATAAACAAATTCTTTATAAACGAGTTTTTCTCCTAGCTGAATTGATTTTTCTAAACAAAAGTGATTCACAATTGTCTTTAAAGCAATTTATATACTTTAAGCTTTATCAAACATAAATAATGTAGATTGTTTATTACAATTTAGTTAAAAAAGTCTCCTAATCGGCCGTTTCCTCGCAGAAAAAATGTCTTTTTTCAAGAATTATTAGAGTGATATTTATTGCGTTGACTAACCAACGAAGTTAAATAAAGAATAATTTATATGATTGTTATAAACTATCTTTTTAACAAAACTATGATTTATTTTTTTACATGCAAAAAGGACGGTTTTCCACTGAAATTATCCGACGGTAAACTAGCAGTGATTCCAAAATTGGATATGGGACATTAAATAATAATTTGCGTAATTGTTAATAACAATTTCTGTAGCAAACTATCAATAGCAATAACGCTATACTTGCGTTTTTAGAAGTCACCTATCTTTCATTTGTAGGTTTTTCTCGAATGTTGATCAAGTGTCAGAATTAAACTGGAGTAAATAATGAACTCATTAAAATGTTTAAAAACATACTACAAATGTTAGATAGTAGCAGAAAAATTTCTCCTCTCTTTTTCAAGTTTATAATAATCTCATTATTATTATAAGTATCAATTTTTTCATTGATTCAATAACACAAATAAGATTATCACAAAAGTGATTGAAGAAAAAATAACTTTTTTCTACGACCAATCGCAGATTGTCACGCATTGTTTTAATATTGTTATTAACGAAAATTATTATTTAATGTGCCATATCCAATTTAGGAATCACTGTTAATTTATTGTTGGATAATTTCAGTGGAAAACCGTCCTTTTTACATGTAAAAAAAATAAATCATAGTTTTGTTAAAAAAATTGTTTATAACAATCACATAAATGATTCTTAATTTAATTTCGTTGGTTAGTCACCGCAATAAATGTCACTTTAATAATTATTGAAGAAAAAAACATTATTTTCTACGAGGAAACAGCCGATTAGGAGACTTGTTTAACTAAATTGTTATAAACAACCTATATTGTTTATGTTTGATAAAGCTTAAAGTATATAAATGGCTTAACAGACAATTGTGAATCACTTTTGTTCAGAAAAATCAATTCAGCTATGAGAGAAACTCGTTTATAAAGAATTTGTTTATAGAAATGTTTATAAAACACACGTCGTGACGCCCCTTTCGACTATGTGTATGCCACTCAATCCCGATGTCTATCGAGTTAGCACAATGAATTTAGTTAATTGAAACAATATCCAATTTGTCTTTTGCTTCTAATTATTTGTGTGAAAAATAATGTTTTCATTATTTTTTTGTATTAAAGATTAAATGTGTCGATAACTTGAAATCAAATTATGAAACGCTACAATGTAAATAATAGCGATATCAAGGAGCTAAATGGTTCCGAATTGGCTGTTTTAAAACCGACAATTAGTTAAACACAAAATTTGCCGCATTTTTTGTATAAAATATTTTTAGATTTCTTTATGTGGATATCTTGTCATCTTGATATAAAGTTAGCGAAACATAAAATATTAATTAATTTAAAAAGTGCGGAAATGTTTTTTTACAAACAAAAAAATAGCAGACGAAAAAATGTCAAATTACTGATAGATTAACTTTGAATTTTTAAAAAATTCATTTCGCTAACTTTAGGAACATTTAATAAAGTGTTATTCATTTTGTTGACACATTAAAATCATGATTAAGAAATAAAATAGTTATGTTCAACACGTTTTCAGATACGCAGAAAAAAAGTGTACATCCTCGAAACTTAATTGTCTAAATTTGCATGCCTTTTGTCGTAAGAAATAGAATTTTACGGATTTTTGATTACTTTTTCTTACAAATTAGGTAATTCTTTGAAACTTAAATAAAGAACTATGACAATATAATAAAATAGTTATGTTTAACACGTATTTCGATATACAAAAAAAAAATTAATATAATATAATTAACGTAAGAACAATAACAATTTTATATAACGGTCTCTTTCAACACATCTTTTTAAATCCAGTAGAGTGAATGACGCCTAAAAAAAACCTTAAATGCTAATGCACCCAAGTTGGGAATTTAAAACGAAGACTTTGTCTGGCTCTTTACTTGGGGTGATTGCTACAGATATTAATCAGTAAACTGAGTCGTAGCAGTGTTGCAGAATAAGTGTGCTACTTAAATGAATAGACGATAATTCTAGATCAATCTAAAAATTCTATAACCCCTTCCCGGTATTCCTCCCTTCTGTAATAATGATGATAATAACAATAATAATAGAAAAGAATAAACACCGTTAAAAATCAGCAGGTTAAATTGTAACGCTATTCAATGTGAGAAATGAAATTTTATGAATTTTCGGGTATTTCGTACCCACTGAGTACGACTTTAAGATAAATTTATATAGAACCATAATAATGTAATACAACAGTCTTGTTTTACATATATTCATACATCTAGGAAGTAATGTACAGCATTAAAACTCTGCATTTTTAGATTCTCATTTGTAAGAGTGCAATGTAATCGTCCAAATTTTTTCATGTCTGATTTTTAAGGGGTGTTTACGTTTCAACATACACAGAGTCAGGAAATCATAAAATATTTATTTCCGATCGAAAATGAGTTATACATAACCTAAAAGTGTATAATTAGTAAGGTTAATGGCTATCAAGGCTTTTCCAGTCAAAATTACTGAGTAATTCTATTTAGTCGAGAGAAAACGGAAGGCGTCTAAAGCATAACCAGAAAATGCACTACTCCTAAATTTTGTTTCTAGCGTAGAATTTTTTGATTATAAAATATCCATTTTAACCCGAAAATTAACGAAATAACCTAAAAAAAAATTACTAGTGAATTTCTTTGGCTTTTTGATTTTTTCCATAAAAAAACAACTATTTAATTGAGAGGAAACGGACAACCTAGAAGATATTACCTAAAACTGCACTATTTGTCAGTTTTATTACAAACTTACATCATTTTCAGCATAAGATATTGGTTTCCCTCCCACCAAAAAAGTAAGAGATAACCTTAAAATATATTTTTGAACTGTATTTCTAATTTAGTTTTTTCTTAGTCAAAATATATTTATTTAAACCGACAAAGAGAGAAATAACCTGCAATTGCATAAATTGTAAATTATCTTTACTATTCAATGTTTTTCTAACAAAAAAGTACAGTTCCCGTGCAGAAATTGCCAAATGTTTGCCTTTTTTCCAATTAGGGCCAGATCGGGCACACAATTTTGTGTTTGTTAAATTTAGCCCCCTCTAGACCTCGGCTTAACAGACAAGCTTGCCAGTAGATGGCGCTCCATTAATTTCGGGGACTAAAGTGTGTTGACTCCAACTCGCCGAAGTTTCAATGTAAAGTGTCAAGCGTCAAAAATATTTCCATTATTATTTGCAAAAATGATAAAATAAGTGGAAAAAAATGCCAAAAGTGAGCACAAGACGAGTGCCTAGGTATAGTATACTTCAAGATATTCCTGAATTACGTGTTAAGGACTATAATAAGTAAATTTATCAAGAATGTTACGATGAAACCTAACCTCAAAATGACGTTATTTATTTATAAGAAAAATAGCAAAAGTAATATTTCATTTGTTGAATGTCAAAACGAATACGATCGACAATGACGTCACAAACATATTTATTTTCACATATTTTTAGATGACTTAAATGGTTTATCATACACAAATGCTGGCTGTTATATTGCGTCGTT
Source organism: Belonocnema kinseyi (assembly GCF_010883055.1). NCBI lineage: Eukaryota > Metazoa > Arthropoda > Insecta > Hymenoptera > Cynipidae > Belonocnema > Belonocnema kinseyi. The sequence goes on along the minus strand of NC_046659.1, from coordinate 136,582,795 downwards.
TGACTTTTTCCATTTGCTCGAAAAAAAGTGTCTGACATACTCCAATTTTTTCATATCGTGTTCTGTTAGATAACCTGATATTTATATTCTTAAATTTCTGTGAAGGAGGTAATATATTTAATTTTAATATTATTTTATTTAAAAATCTTATTTAATTAAAAATAAAAAAAAAATTAATATGGGCCCAATCGGGGCTAGGCATGGTTATCTCTGGGCGCAGCGCTTAGGCCCCGATCGGGCATCGCGTTTCATTTCGAGTCTGGCCCCATCTAGATAGCCTGTTTTGGGCCAAATTCTGCCCGATCTGGACCCGATCAGATCCAAATTGTAATTTCTGCACGGGACGCAACATTCGTATTTTCTGACTCACTATGTTGTCTGACGACTCTTCTCTTATCTTTACGACTTCTGACATAGTTTTACTGACTGAATCACAGCTACAACGACTTCAACGTCATGATTATGTATACAAATTTCACTGCACTCTCAGAAAACATCAAGCAGCACTAGTTCTGCGAGCGCATGGAGATGGAGTTTCAGTAGGAAATCGGTCGGGCCCATGTATGGGCCACAGAGTTCTACCGATCAGGGCCAGATCAGGAAATCCGATCGGTGTCAGATCGGTATTACGTTTGAAGTCGGGCGATTTCTGCACGGGTAGATTTTGTCATATTAATATTTTTTAAAGACATACGTTGTTTTTTTAATCGTAAACAATATCTTTAAAAATTTTAAATAAGAATATTTTGTAAAATGAAAAAAGTTAATAGACAAAAGTTTTTCAGCCCAGAAGGTTCTGCAAATTTTTCAATAATCATTTTTTAAAAGCACACATATTGTTTTTTCAAACAGGCTACGAAAAAAGTGAAATCGAAAAAAGCTGTTCATCCAAAAAAAAAAAACTGCAAATATAATATTTATAACATTTTGAAAGGAAACGTACTTATTGTTGAAATCGTAAAAATAACATTAGAAATAAAAAAATTATATTTTTGGACGTACCCTACTATTTGGTAAATATGATTTACTTTTTTTTCCTCTTCCTTATTATGAAATGATAAAATCCCTTCACTGTTCTAGGTTAGTGGTACACGTTAACGAGCTATTTTCTGTATCAAATCGATAAACAAGGTAATAAATTACAAACATTTAAAAATGTATTCACTTTGAAATTCCTCTATACCATGAGTCTTACAAATACGGAAAATTTTGAGATTCGAGCTCAAGATTCTTTCGTCTTCTGCTTTATGTATTTTGAAAAACAAATAAAACGTTTTCATTACAAACACGTTAAAAATCTTAGTAAATATAGCAGTTATTTTGGGACACGGTGTTCACACGTAGTAAAAAAGAATTCTTTTTTGGTTTTCGAGTATTTTGTCCATTCAGTAAAAATGGACATTTTCACTAATATTGTGATTCTTAAATTCGTTAGTGTGCTTTATTTTCATCGTAAGTTTAATATAATATTATAAGTATTATTTACGAAAAATGTTACATATAGGTTCTCAAACATTCGCTTATTTATTGCAACGCTTCTGATTTGAACTTTTTATACTTAGTGTGGCATAACATCCAAATTACTGTTAATATTTAAGCGCTTTAACATTAAATTCCATACTTTTGAATTACAAGGTTGAGCAGATTATTTTTCATTTTGATGCCTAGGAACTAAAAATGAATACACATTTTGAAACGCAATTGTAATTTAATTGAAGCGCAATACTTAATTTAGCGACATGCATATAAAGAAATTATAATAAAGTATTTCCTTTGTTTAAACAAATTCCTTTTTCCAATGAATAAGTTTCATGTTGTTTATTCAAGCGATGATTATTTAAATAAAATTTATCAATATTTTATTTTCTCAAATCTTCTATATTTTTTAAACGTATATAATTATTTTATTGCATAAACCATGTCAGCGCTAATCACCAGATACATTTTTTATACCATGATAAATTATTTTTCTAGAAACAATATTTCTTTTACTCGCAAAAACGTGAATTGCTTGATTCACACAAGGATTTTTTTTTAAGAATGCATTTTTTCCCTTAAAAATTATTACTATTGGTCTACTGAAACATTTATTAACATTGGTAATAAATGTTCACTACTTTAAACAAATGGAGTTTGTTTGAATTATTTTTAAATTATTTCCTTACTCATTAATATTTCTTGAGTATAATATTTATCAACTTTCTTTGATCATTTCTAATTGTTTAAAAAAAATGGCATTCGTTTAAATATTCCATTTAAATATATATTTATTATTTCCGTTCAAGTATATCCATTTTTCTAAAAATGTATTTAAATTCATTCAAATTTGTCAGAAAAATTTCCAAATTTTGAAGAAAAAGTATTGTTTACATACACAGTTTTTCAAACATTCAAAGCACGTCTTTTGACTTGTACGTCCAAGAAACGTTTTTAGGATGTTCCTTGTTAAAAAAGAAAATTTCGAATGAAAAATGATTTATACAAATCACATTTGTTCAAATAATTGAAAATTGATAAAATAATGTTAATAAATATTCTACTAGATCAATAGTTATAATTTATAGGAGAAAAAACGAATTATTGAAAACAAATTATTTTTAAAAATTTTATTTGTTACAATAATTGAAAATTGATGAACTAATGTTGGTAAATAGTCCACTAGACAAATGTAAATAATTTTAGGTGAAAAAATACGAGAATACAGCCCTCAAAATGTCAATTTTATAAAGAAATTACATTTTTCTTTTCAAGGGTTGTTTTCAGGTCTAAAAAATTATTTAAAAAATACTAAAAATTAATTTATCTTCATGCATTGAACATGGGAAACTTCAAGAAAAAAACCGGCACCCATTAAAATCAAAATTTGAACTAAATAAAAATCTGCGTATTTCTTTTTTGTGTTGTTGTTTCTAAAATAAAAAACCTTTCTATTATTTTAAGAATAAAAATATTATAACTGATGTACTTTAAAATTAAAAAAATTATTTTTTAGAAATAATGCTAAAATTCACAACAAGTAAAACATTTATTTCCACCATACTTTTTACATTTGAATTTGTTCTGATCATCACTTCCTATTTTTCAATTTTAAGATTATTCAGTTATTTTTAAAATTGGAAACATGAGAGTTGTAGAGAATGCTTTCCTGGAAGAAATAAGCCATTATTTATTAGAATGCAATAATTTTCCAAAAATTGATAAGAAGGAATATTAACGAAAATTTCAATAAGGAATAAAAAGATTAAAATTAATGTTTTTTTATGTGAGGATTTTAACATTTTTCATAAAAAAAATCTTGTTTTGTATTTGAAATTACATCAGTTATAATACAGTCCTTTTTTTCCTAAATTTTTGAATTCAAAATAAAGGACGAATTTTCGTTCGCTCGCTCACTCGCTTACTAATATGTCCTAAATTGCGCTATCGCAGGAAATAGAAATAAGGAACTAGATATAAGACTTTATGTAAATAGTTGTAAATAATTGTATATATAGAAAGGATAAGATTGTAAAAAATATATAGATGTAAACGGAAAGATTGTAAGGAATGGAAGTTATGTAAACCCTTAGAGGACAAAAAAAAAGAGTGGGACGATGGTCGTGGGGACTAAAGCGTAGGCTTTGGACCCACTTCTTCGGCTTGCGGGTTCGATTCCCGCCTCTCTAAGTACTTAAGGCTGTTGCTCTTGGTGGTTCGGAACCCACCTTAAACTGTAGGTCCCCCTTCCACCACCAAGTAATTGTGTGGAGGGTGTGTAAAGGAATAGAGAAGGTGTAAGAAAAATGTAAACCCTTAGGGGACACATTAGAAGCTTCCACTCCATTCCAACTAAAAAAGATGAATTTTCATACAAAAAGATTAATTTCTGATCTTAAAAACGAATTTTCATCGAAATTTAAGAATTTTTGATTCAAAAGTTGAATTTTTAATAAAGAAGTTCAACTGTAAAATCTGATTTTTATCCTTACAACAACAAAAAAACAATTTTTAAACAAAAAGAATGATTTTCTACAAAAACAAAATTTATTTTCAACAAAATTTTAGAATTCTCAACTAAAAAAATTGAATTAGCAACTAAAAAAGACGAATTTCCAAAAAAAAAAGATTTATTTACTATGAAAAATGACGAATTTTCAACAAAATATAATAATTCAGATAAAAAGTTCAAATTTTAATCTAAAAACATCAATTTTCTAACAATAGAGTTGAGTCGCTACCAAAATAAAATAATTTGGAACAAAATTCAAGAATTCTGAAACTACAAAAAATTTGAATTTTTATTCAAATATTAAGTTTGAAACTAAAAGATCAATTTACAACAAAAAATCTCAATTTTTAATGAAATTCAAGAATTCTCATCGAAAAAATTAAATTTTAAACTAAAGAAAATAAATTTTTAAGCAAAAAGATTTATTTACTACCAAAAATGACGAATTTTTAACACATTCCAGAATGCTGACCGTAAAGGTTGAATTTTCAACTAAGAAAGCAGTTTTGAACAAAAAAATTAACTTACTATCAAAAAAGACAAGTTTTCAAAAAAATTAAAGTTTTCGCAACCAAAAAGATAAATTATCAATTAAAAAAGTGTGGGGGCCTGTAGAGAATTATCTAACCAAGAATTTCATGCATCATGATATATGTATCATGTTGCAAAAACAACAAATTTGTCGAAAATTTGTTTTTTTTCCTTAAAATAATTACTATTATTCTCCTGGAATATTTAATAACATTAGTTCATTAATTTGTAATTTTTTAAACAAACCGAATATGTTCAAATATATTTTTTAATTAGTTTTTTCCCTAACAATGATCACCATTGGTCTAGTGGAATATTTATAAACATTAGTTCACTAGTTTTTAATTATTCAAACAAATAGAATTTGATTAAATAATTTCCTTTTGTATTAAAAAAAAATAAAAATGATTACTGTATGGTGTAGTGGAATATTCATCATAAATAATTTATTACTGAATAATAATAATTAGTTTGATAATAATTAATTTATCAGGAATATTTAGATAATATGTTTTATGAAAAAGAAAACATATTTTTTTAAACTAATCAAATAAGTAATTAAAACTTTGTTGTTTAATTAATCATACGACTTGTAAACCCTAAAAATCATTTGAAAAACTCAAAAAAGTCATTTTTCCTATGCATAGGAAGCTTAGGAAACTTCAAGTCAAAACCGGCACCTTTTAAAATAAAAAAAAAATAAAAAATTAGGGAATTTGTTTTTTAGGATTTGCAAAAAAATTGGGGGGAACGTAGCCCTCTAGCATGAAAAAAAATTTTCCCCTGCATTTTTGGACCACCCTGATGTACACTACATACTATCAATCTCAAAAGTCGCCTATATTTGAAATTATTGATAAAATTATCAAAAATAGATCTATTATCAATTTCTGTAATTTTTTACAGAATTGATTGCGGCCTCAATCATTAGAAATAAATTAAAATGCTAACATTTCTCTAAAACGAAATTAAAAACTACAACGCTAAAGAACTACTTTTAAATAAACAATTTCAACCTAAATAATATTTTCTAAAGTACACTTAGAAGCTTCAGTCAAGATTTCCAGAAATCAATACTAGATCTATTTTTGACGATTTTATAAATCAGTTTAAAGATTGGCAACTTTTGAGATTGATTGTAGGTTGTGCGCATTCTTAATAAGTGTAAAGTAACATTAACTGCGACCTCCCCCCCCAGAATTTCGAACGAATAGGGAAAAGCGCAGGCGTGGGGGTAGAGCCTGAGCGTCGAGTAGGATTAACAGCACTATTGAGAGTAGCACTATTGAGAAGGTGGAATTGTATTTGGATTCTTACAATCGTAGAAAACCTATTTTTGCAGATATCTGGCTTTTTACACGACAACTGCATTAATTTACATTGCTTTTTAAAAAATCAGTTGTAGAAGGCTCTCCAGATAAACTGCCTCCAATGGGCATTTCTGTAAAGATGGATGATGACTCTGATTATGTTAGCACCTTGATACCAGGACAATATTTTGAACAGTACCGGCACTTGCCTTACTGGTTTCGCCTTGGAAGAGATAATGCTGATGACGAAATAAACTACTTTATAATATTGAAATCTGACCAACATTTTGAAGGAGCTTTGGGTCATAAAAATAAAAATTCGAATCACATACCTAACCTTCCACAATATGCTGAAATACACGTAGTGAATGAACGTTGGAAAACTGTGGAATATTTTACAACTGGAAAATTCAACCCGCACAACTTCTTGGCGGAAGAGGAACAACCCCCTAGACTTTTAAACCCACAAGAAAACCGCATTTATATTAAAATGAAAGACGGCTCTGTCCATAATGCAATTTTAGAGCCATATATTCGAAAAGGGAAACGACGCAGCCAGGATGATAAAAAAAGCAGAGATTGTACTTCAGCATGTAAAATATTGTAATATTTTGTCATCATCTTGATGTATTTTCAGGGTATCCGGTAAATGTCTTATATATCTAAAAAATGTCCTCAAGATATCCCAACTTTAGAATTTGGCTTTTTTCTGGAAAAAAATTAGATATTTCTGCGGCAAATTATGTATCTTCAGCCATATCAATAAATAAAGTCACCATGTATCAAGATTATTTTGATTTTTTCCTGTTACAAATTTTATTATAAAATGTTTCAAAAAACGGACATTATTTTCAATAGAGTCAAGAAAGATTAAACTTACATCATTTTTAAACAAGACGTTATAATTACATAATTATGAAATGATTTTTCGAGCAACTTTTTTTACATTTAACGAATTATAGTTTAGAATTTTAAATACAGGATGATTTAATATTCAAAAGAATTTGGATTGCCTTCAAATCAGAATTATTAGATTTGTTTCAAATATTTAAAAAACCCTTGATAATTACAATTTCTCGTAATAATGCACCGTAAATCCGGTCACACTTGTTAATGCAGGGTAAAGCACCTCACAAATAATTTTGCACTCAATAAATTTCAAAATAAAGTTTGACCGCTCTTCTTCTAATTCAAAGAATCGAATATTTTTCAGTATTTTCCTCAGAAAATTTAAAATTAAATTGTAAAATAGAATTTACACCAAGCTCAAGATTGAAAAAGGCCATGGATAACAAATCATCCCATTCATTTTAGTGTTAGAATGCATTATATATATTTTTTAGAATTTAAAAACACAAACAATTATCTACAAAATATTTAAAGTTTTAAACAATTAAATTTTATATCAAATCCTTAAATTATTCGCCAAAATAATGGAATTTTCAACATATAGAAACAAACGTTGTTTTTTATTTTTTATCGGAAAGTTAATTTGCAACTAAAAAAGATCTTTTTAAATAAATAGAGAAATTTCTTACAAAAGTGCTAATTTTATACAAATGTTTTAATTTTATACAAGATAAAATTACTTTCGAAGGGGATGAGTTTAAAACCAAAAATTAAATCAGTTGGCCTTCTATTGGGCTTCTTGTGTACTGACAAATTTTTCGAAAAATCAAATTTTTATAATACATGCGTGATTTCAGTCCTTTTCCATTCCTATGAACCTGTGCTAAAGTTTCACTTAACCAGGGTAAAAAGTTATCCAAATTTACGTATTTTTTAGAATTTTTGAGACGTTCGAAATATCTTAAATGTTCAAAATTTATAAAATTATAGAAATTATAAAAATGTCTAGATTTTATAAAATGTTCAAAATTTATGAAATTATAGAAGTTATAATAATTTCTGAATTTTATAAAATGTTCAAGTTGTATAAGATTTCTTAAACATCTAAACTTTCAAAAAATTACTCTAATTTCTAAAATTATCATATTTTATAAAATGTTAACAAATTTTAATTATTAAAATTTCTCAGAATCTAACACTCCTGTGCAGAAATATAGGTCTGGCCCCGATCGGGGCTAGACCAGTCCAGGATATTATGCCTTTGAAAATCGCAAAATTATTGTGGATGGTATCAGTTTCGAGGAAAGGGTTTGTTTTGTATGAAGAAAATGGATGATAACCAGAAATATTTTAAGCAACAATTTTAATTTCCTAAAAAAATATTGTCTATGAAACTTTTCAATAAATTAGAAAGTTTTTTCGCAAAAAGATTACCTGCAACTTGACATTTTCAAATGCTTTCAAAGAAAATCATCGGTCAAGAAGAAATATAGACCAAACAACTTTTAAACAAGAATGAAAATTTTTTATTTAAATATTTCTGGTGGTTTTAAATATTATTTACAGAATATGTATTAAATTAATTTTTATTATTATTAATTCATTTCGACCTAATGGACATTTTTATAAGTTGAAATTGCATTCTTTATAATAAAAAAGAAAAAAAAATCGTTTATCGTTTTAAACTTCGCGCGAAAGCAATTAGGTAAGTAACTAATTCTTGCTGGAATGTTATGAAAATTTGTCCTTATTGTATTTCTGTATTAAATTTATCATTAATACAAATTTCACTGCACTGCCAGAAAAAAAACAAGCAGCTCTAGTTCTTCGAGCGCATGGAGATGGCGTTTCAGTAGGAAATCGGTCTGGCCCGGTCGGGCCGAGGTATGGGCCACACGGTTCTACCGATTAGGGCCAGATCGGGAAATCCGATCGGGGCCAGATCGGTATTATCTTTGAAAAAGGGCGATTTCTGCACGGGCTGATCTAAAAATTAAAAAAAGTTCTTTGTCTTTACTCAAGATTAGATAACATTTTAAATTTGTATTATTTTACACCAAAATTAAACTTGTCGCTCTAAAAATGATTCAATTCCGCAGAAAAATGAACCTTACAGTATATCTCTTATAAAATGTATCAATTTGTGCCGAAACTTGATTAAACAAAAAAAAACATTTTTATCAAAAAACGAAAAAATATTAATAAGCATGTATATTTTAATGAAAAGCACTAACTTTGATTGAAAAATTGGTTGATTTCTTGAAATTATTATAACTTTCTGAATTCCATAAAATTTATGATTTACGAATTTAATGAATTCTTAAAATTCCTTAAATTTCTGAAATTATCTAAAACTCTAGATTAATATAAATTTTCTGAATTCCTTGATTTCTTTGTATTCTTTGAATTATTGGTATTTCTTAAATTCTCTATATTCCTTGAATTATTTGAATTCCTTAAATTTTCTGAATTCTTGAGTTCTTTGAATCACTTGTATTGTTTTGTTTTCTGAATTATTCGAATTATTTGTGTTATTTGAATGCCTTGAATTCTTCGAATTCCTTGAATCATTTAAATTTCTAAGAATAATTGAATTCCTTATGTTCTTCGAATTCTTTAAATTCTTCTGATTCCTTAAATTCTTAGAACTCCTTAAATTCTTTAATTTACTTGAATTCGTCGAAATCGTTCAATTCTTCGAATTCCTTGATATCTCACATTTCTGATATTGTCGAATTCTTGAAATTAATACAATTTTCAGAATTCCATAAAATTTCTGAATTACTTCACTGAATCCCCAAAAATTTTTTTAATTCATGAAATTCTCTAAATCTCTAGATATATATGAATTTTCTGAATTCCTTGAATTATTTGAATTCCCTTAACTGGTTGAATTCCTTGAGTTATTTAAATTACTCATATTATTTTGTTTTTTGAATTATTCGAATTACTTGATATCTCACAATAATGAATTTGTTGGATTCTTGAAATTAATATAATTTACTAAATTTCGTAATATTTCTCAATTACGACTTCAATTCTGAATAATTCGAATTTTTCAAATTATTTAAATTTCTCGGATTCTTGGAATTCTTTAAATCATTTTAAATGCTTGGATTATTTGAATTTCTTGAGTTCTTCGAATTATTTAACTACTTCGAATTCCTTTAATTTTTTAATTTCCTTGAATTCGCCGAAACTGTTAAATTCTTCGAAATGTTTGAATTCTTTGAATCCCTTCAATTCTTTAAATTACTTAAATTCTTCTAATTATGTGAATCTATCGAAATTGTTATTAATAACGGGATAACTTTCCACGAAGAATCTTGCGGTAACCTTGGATTTGACCTTGAACCTCATTTTTCAGTTTATTTTGTGGTTAGCTTCCTTTTTTTTTTAAATGGGAACCCTTATTTTTATTTCAGAATCGAAAATAGTGGGAAATTTAATGTTCGGGTATGTATTTGGGTCAAAGGTTAAGGTGACCTGCACAGGTAAAATCAAAAGTTAAGTAGGCAGAATTATTGAGAAAAAAAGCAGTCATACTTCAAGTAACTTTCAAAGAGGAATTCAACGGTGACCTTGGGTTTAACCTTGAACCTCCATTCCAGGTAATTTAAATTCGGTTTGCTATAGAAACCATCTTTAGTGCCTAATCTACACGTGATTAAAAATTAGTTTAAATTGAGCTCAGAAATCAATATAAAATATATAATAATATATAATATAATATATCATATATAAAATATATAAAACTTTAATTTTCTATTATTGAATTTTGAAGCACATTCGAAATAAAATGTTATATTTTTATGCGGAATTCATCTTGCTTGAAAAAAAGTTCTACCATCAGGTTGAAAATTCAATTATTTGGTTGAAACTTTGACTTTTTTAAGCGCTTGGTTGAATATTGAACTCTCTTTTTTTTCTTCTTGTGAAAAACTTATATGAATTTAGACATGTTAGACATTATAGACTTTTTACCTACGATTGAATAGCAACATTTTTAGTAAAACAAAGTTTATTTACTAAATAAAAAAGAGTTTTCAATAAAATGTATCAACTTTTTAACTAAAGAAATGAACTTTTAACTAAAATAATGAATCGACAATAAAAAAATGTAAACCAAATAGTTGAATTTTCAATTTAAAAAAAAAACTAATCTTCAACCAAATATTTTAATTTTTAAAAAACTTTTATGCTTACAATTAAATTTTCTGCCAAAGAGGTTGGTTTCATACCAAGAACAACACCAATTTTCAAAAAATTAGTTAAATTTTAAGCAAAAAATATGCGTTTTTAAGAATAAATAGAATAGAGTATTTTCAGTAAGTCGCTTTTCCAAAAACTCAATTTGTTTATTTTTAATTTTATTTTTCATGATTAAAACAAAAAACACGCATTTCATTAAAAACCATTACTTTCAAATTTACAGATTTTTTTAAGTGTACAATTTTTTTCTATTAATTTATTTCGTAGCTTGTGCCGTTTCTCTAAAAATTAAATTTTTTGTTATAATTATGAATTTTTACAAATAAAACGAAAACTACACGCCATGTAAATTAAAAAAAATTTTCAGAATTCCTTTTTTTCAATAAAATAAATTATCAGAGCTGTAGAATTTAAAAATTCAAAGAGCAAACTTATACAAGACACGAACAAATACGAGGGTGGATTGATAATTTTCCGGCCTGACCAAGAGATGGCGCCACTAGGCCTACCTTGAGGTGGCGTTCTATAGTACCATCCTTAGATAGCTTGT
>NC_046659.1:136565244-136571255 GCF_010883055.1 Belonocnema kinseyi | reverse complement strand
TTGGAAGAGTCGAGATGGGTCAGAGAGAAACTGTTGATTTTCTCTGACCCATCTCTCTCTCCGCTCTAGACTTCTCTTAGCGTCAGATAGTATCCGTATTCTGTCAACAATTTGCTGCCTGATGGTCAGCAGCTTTGACTTGTTAAGTGTGCGATAACGGGTATATATATATATATATTACACTAGCCCAACAGTAATAATTTTTCTTGAAATTTGTTACAATAATTAAAAATGATTCAACCCATGTTGATAAATAGTCCACTAGACAAATGTAAATAATTTTAAGTAAAAAAGTACGAAAATACAGTCCTCAAATGGCAATTTTATGAAAAAAATCACATTTTTCTTCTCAAAGGTAGTTTTCAGGGCCTCGTTTAGGTGTTATCGGGGTGGCAAACCCCTATATCTGATGCATTAAAATTCTCTGTTAAATAATTCTCTGCAAGCCGCTATACTTTTCCTTTACATTTTCTGAAAGCCTAAGAAAGTATTCCAAAAATTCTAAAATTTAATTTTTTGCCATGCATTTTCAATGGGAAACTTCCAACTCAAAACCGGCAAACGTTAAAATCAAAATTTAAAGAAAAAAAAACTAGCGTATTTCTTTTTTGTGTTGTTGTTTCTGAAATAAATAACCTTTTTATGATTTTGGGAATGAAAATATTATAGCTGATGTAATTTCAAATGAAAAACTTTTTTTTGAAACAATGTTAAAATAAAAAAAAAATATTAGTTTTAACCATGTTTTTTGCCTTTGAATTTGTTCTGACCATCGCTTCCTATGTTACAATTTTAAGATTATTATGCAACTGCAAAAAGCCAGGTTAAAATTAATGTTTTTTTGGTGTGATTTTTAACAGTCTTTATAAAAAATATTGTTTTTTATTTGAAATTACATCAGTTATAATAGAGTCCTCTTTTTACTAAAGTATTGAATTTAAAATTCAAGAATTCTGAAACAAAAAAGTTGAATTTCCAACTAAAAAATTAAGTTTAAAATTAATTAAATAATTTACTAAGAAAAAAGACGAATCTTCAGTAAAATAGAAGAATTATTATTTAAAAAGTTCAATTTTCAACTAAAAAAGATCAATTTTCAAAGAAGAAGATCGATTTGCTACTAAAAATGACGAATTTTTAACAAAATTCCATGATTATGATACTAAAAGTTAAATTTTCGATGATGAAAGATGAATTTTTAAACAAAAACATTAATTTTTTATAAAAAAAACAAGTTTTTATTGAAATTTGAGAATTTTGGCCAAAAAGTTGAATTTTTTAATAAGAAGCTCAACTGTAAAATCTGGTTGTTAAACTTATAATACAAAAAAATGATTCTTTAAACAAAATAATAATTTTCTACCGAAAAAATGTATTTTTAACAAACTTCAAGAATTCTGAACCAAAAAGTTGATTTTTCTACTAGAGAAGAAAAATTTTCTAGCAAGAAGATTAATTTATTACCAAAAAAGACAAATTTTATTACAATTTGAGAGTTTTCAACCAAAATAAACAAAATGAATTTGTAAGCAGAAAGGTTACTTTACTACCGAAGAAAGACGTAATTTTTATCAAATTTAGGAATTCCCAAACAAAAAGGTTAATTTTTCATCATAAATAAATATCATCTGGAAAAGTAATAAAAACTTGACCATGTTTAATCTTAGAAAAAAATTTCCTAAATTCTAAAAAATGTATACTACGTACAGTCATTCTGAAAAGTCGTCTATATTTGAAATAACTGATAAAATCAACAAAAATAGATCTATTCTTAATGGCTGTAAATTTTGACGGAGGCTTCTAAGTACACTTCAGAAAATCTCAAATTGAGTAAAAATTATTTATTCAACAATAGTTATTTACAGGTTTATGTTTTTATTTCTTTTCAGAAAAAAGTTACAATTCTTATTTAAGCCTATTGATCAATAACTCATTGTATTCTTTGAAGAATTCTATATTTTAAAAAATTAATTTAAAAATAATTCTTGTAAATTAAATAAATAATTAATAAAATATACACAAGAATGTATAAGATTAAAACTCTTAATCGAATACAACAATATTCTGAGCTGAATTTTTTTAGAAAAAATAAAGTATTATCAAAAGTTACATGATTTGTATACATTATTGTGCATATTTTAATAATTATTTATTTAAATTACAAGATTTGTTTTTTAAAGTAGTTTTGAATCGCCCGCCGAATGCGGCCAACCAACGCGCAGCCCTGACGCAAGCGCAGTAGCACAGGGTGCCAACATTGGCATCATTGAGTTTATGGACGATCCCTAATCTTTGCGCGGCATCATTGAGAAAGTCTACACTGCGTACAGTCCCATGTTAAAGAATATGAACTTAGTAAAGTAACGAAATGGCGCCATCTAGTGGAGATAGAACGAACTACAGCTTTATTCCGGCAACCCTTCCACCCCCGCTTCGCCAACCATTCCATGCTAATTTTAATATATTTTGAAATTTAGATTTACGGGAAGAATAATTTAAGTAAACAAACCGTTTCATGCAATATAAAAAAACATCAAATAGCGCATGATCAAAAATGAATTGCGGTTTTTATATATTACATGAAATGGTTTGCTTGTGCAAATTATTCTTCCCATAATTCTAACTGAAAAAATATTTAAACAGAGACATTAAGCCCAACACTTAAGTACCACTGCGAACAGATCGGTTCATTTTTCAATTTAAAAATAAAAATAATGTAAATTTGTTTCAAACATAAAATATAAATAATTTGGAGTCGTGATTATTATAATCACCACGATGTGCCCACTCTAATGTATTATGGGGTGGTACTTATAGATTGTGGCAAAATGTGAGATCCGCGCCATCTAGGGGACGTAGCAAGAACTATTGTCTACAGCAACGACGCCCCTCCTTTCCTTCTCACCATAATTTTTAGGTTATGTTGACTTATCTTTCTGAAATAAATACATGAACAATAATAACCAATAAAACAAACCAAAAATTGAACAAAATAAAATCTATCATCGATCAAATGCAATCAAATGTTTAAGTCTCTTGCAATCGATCTATCATAGAAAGATTCCAACAGAATTTAACATTTGATTGTACTTTCTATCAGAAAGATTCCAACAGACTTTAACGCTTTATTTCATTTGATCGATGATCTATTTTATTCGGTTCCATTTGTAGTTTGTGTTATCGGTGAAAATCCATTGTTAATCCAAGTTCATCAGCAAAAAAATATATAATTCTTGCAGCTAAAGTGAACTTGAGTAGACTTGAGCAGACGATAGAATGCTTATCGTCTGCTGAAGTTCATTTCGAATTCTGAATTCACACGAGCGCCACCTTAGGGGACATAGCAATTACTATAATCCATTGACCACCTTTCTATGCGAGTGGACACCAGTGATCCCAGATCTGAAACGAGATGTGGTCCAATCCTATGACAGGGCTACGTCCGTGTGAATATCGTAGAAGACGATATAAATGACTGGGTTGCGCGCGCAACCCATTTCTCCTTTTGGGCGGGCGATTCTCATGTTTTAAATACTTCGCGCGCCTCTTTATATACGTATATTTTGACGTTATGTTATTTCAAGCATAAAATATAAATTATTTAAAGATTAATACTATTATATGTATATAAATATACATATATATTATTAATGATAATATCATAATTATGTTATATTATAATAGTCTTATTTATATCTTGATCCGCATTTGAAAGAAATTAAAGAAATTGGCGACTTTCGAATTCATCTCGTTTGGATAAAAACTCAATTATTTGATTAAAAAATTAATTATTTTGTTAAAAATGTAACTATTTTGTACAAAAAAGTTCTCTTTTCTATCAAAAGTTTAACTACTTTTTTTAAATTTTTATTTTTTTTTATTTGAAGGTTCATCTCTTTCGTTGAAAATACGTTTTTGAAACTGACAATTAATCAATACCATTTTTGGTTAAGAAATCATGCGTTTTGTTAAAAATTCGTCTTTCTTTGTAGAAATTAAATTGTTCTGTGGAAAATTTATACTTTTTGATTAAAAATTACATTTTTCGGTTGAATTATCAACTATAAATATTTTTTGGTTGTAAAGTCGTTCTGTTCTAAATGCAACTATATTGTTAAAAATGAAAATCATAATTTTTGTGTGGAAATACTCTTTTTGTTTTTAAAATTGACCTTGTTTAGTAGAAATTTAATCTTTTTGGTTTAAAATGATAAAATTATTTATCTTTATCTGAAAATGTAACTATTATATGATTGATTAAAAATTAATCGTGTATATTGGTTAAGTTGGAAAATCGTTTTTTTTTTATAGAACATTAATCTTCTTGGTCAAAAATTCACCTTTTCACTTGAAAATTTAACAATTTTGTTGAAAATTCGTTTTTTTCTTGTTTAATTCAATTTTTTAGCACAGTTTTTATCTGGAAATTGTACTATTCCATTTTCGGTTGAAACTTTATCCTGTAAATTGAATTAGTTAAAACACCAATTATTTGATAGAAAATTAATTTATTTTATTGAAAAGTAAACATTTTGGTTTTTAAGCAGAAGTCTTTGAACTTTTCCGTTTAAAAATAAGTTCACACTGTTTTGTAAAAAAAATCATCTTTTTGGCTGTGAAATTAAACAATTTAAAAAAAAATCCTTATTGACTGAAAAGTCAACTCTTGTATAAAATTTATATCTTTTTGGATGAGTTCAAAAGTTTTAAATTAAAAATTCAAACTTTTTTTTTGAAGATTTATCATTTTAGTTGAAAATGGAATTATTTTGTTGGAAATTCGTTATTCTCTTTTTTTTCAGTTAAAAATTCAATTCTTTGATAGTAAGTTAATTTCTAACATTTTCAATTGGCAAGCTCAAATTTTTATCTCTAAATAACAATGCAAAAATATTAATCTGGAACAACTTAAAATAAAAACAATGTAACTTTTATTTTTAAAAGTTTTTAGTTAAATAATTGGTTTAATCGTTCAATTTTGAATGTTACGAACTGAATGTTTCTTGAAGCATTATCATTTTGAACCTTAAAAATAAGAGCGTAATTTCTATTTTTTAACTAGAAGTATCTAAAATGTTAAAGTCATAAAAATTTTAAAATGGTAATTTCGTATTTTAAAGTAATTTAATTTAAAACATTGTAAAATTAAAAGGTGTTAAAAGTTTGTGTTTTATAGGTATGAATATTATTGAGCGTTTAAATAAAATATTTCTGAATTAAAAATTTGTCAAGCTTCAGTTTTAAAAGTTTAAAATTCAAAATATTCCCACCTCAATAAAATCATTTTCAGATTTAAAAGTTTGAATTTTCTAATTTCATCCTGAATTTTGAATTGGAACAGGAAATTTTTCAAATAAATTGTATGTATATCTAAATTGGGTGAGAGATTTTTTGAAAAAAAAAATATAATTCAGATATGGGACAAGGAATTCTACAGAATAATTAAAATTTTGAGTTAGGACATGAAAATTTGAAAAAGGAAGTATAATGAGAGTACATTATAAAAAGAATTTATATAATATATAAATAACTATATATGATATTATAAATATAATAATATTATCTCAACAGATATTAATATTAACATTAATATTAATAAGGTGTAAATGATTGTGCTAGAGTTTCAAACGTTTGAAGTTGAATTTCTCAATTTCACCGAGAAAATTCAAATAGCTTTTCCCAAATAGCCCTGAAAAAAGTATAATTTAACCAAATTCTAGGAAGCTATAGTTTATAATTGTTTAATTCCAAATGATTCTTATAATCAAATTTTATAATTTCGAAAGTCCGGAGGCTGTTTACACTTGTTTGGTTTAATACATAATTTAAACGCTTAAAAACTCCAGCTCAATAATTTACAGCTAATTTATATTAATATTAATATAATTATAATATCGAAGAAAATAGTCATATAGAGGAGTAATATAGCCTAAGGACAAGAGGAACTGTAATATAGACACAGAAATATGTAATGATTTAATGATTTAATTATTATCTGTTCAGGTAAAAAT
>NC_046659.1:136539972-136565144 GCF_010883055.1 Belonocnema kinseyi | reverse complement strand
CGAAATATTCAAATAATTTTACAAGATGATTCTGAATCAGTTCAAAATTAAAGAATTAATAGATATTAGTTTATAAATTTTTTTCTATTATCACTTCAAATATTATTTCAGTCTAAAAAATTATATTTTCAACCCATTCAATTTGAAATTTTTTAATCAAAAAAATAAATTTTGGTTAATTATTAGCAATATTTGACCGTTCATTTAAAACAAGCCAATATAAACAACTATTAAAAACTATACAAATATGAACAGAGTGGTTCGAAATAGAAAGCCTTGAATGGTTAAAATTGTAATGTGATAAATTTTAAGTTTAAACGCTACAATTTTAATTGAGAATAAAATTCAAAATTAATTTAAAACTTGAAGTTATTTGAAATTATTTGAAACATAGATTTTTGCAGATTAAAAAAAAGCTTTTGAGAATTGTAAAATATTTAAAAAGAATAACAAAAATTATTGTGATTGCTAAGAAAATTGAAAATGATTTTTCAGTTTGAAAAATTAATTTTAAGTGAGTATTTGGGAAGATTTTAAAAATTAAAAAAAAAGAATCAGGACGATTTTAAGGCAATTTATTTAATTTTACGAAAAAAATCGAATTGACGCAATAAATCAATTTTCAACCCAAAAGTTTACTTTTCAACGAACTAAATTAATTTTCTATCAAACAATTGGTGTTTTAACTAATGAAATGTACAGGATAAAGCTTAAATCAAAAATGGAATAGTACAATTTCCAAATAAAAACTGTGCTAAAAAATTGAATTGAACAAGAAAAAAAACGAATTTTCAACAAAATTGTTAAATTTTCAAGGGAAAAGGTGAATTTTTGACCAAGCAGATTAATGTTCTATAAAAAAAACGATTTTCCAACTTAACCAATATATACGATTAATTTTTAATCAATCATATAATAGTTACATTTTCAGATAAAAAGAAATAATTTTTAACAGAAAAAATTAATTTTAAACAAAGTCGTTAAATTTTCAATCAATCAGATGAAATTTCGACCCAGAAAATTGATGATCTGCAAAAAAAGACAAATCTTAAACAAAATACATGAATCTTTAAAGAAATGATTTAATTTTAAAGTAAAAAAGACGAATTATCTACAAAAAGATGAATTTTTTAAGCGAAAAACATGAGTTTTCAATGAAAGATTTAAACTTTCAACCAAATAGTTAAATTTTCAACCATAATTAAAAAACCTTGTTAAAAAAGCGTATTTTTTTTACAAAGTAGTTCAACTCTTAGTGAAATAATCGACTTTCAAATCGAAGAAGATGTACAGTTGATATTTTAACCGAAAAATTGCATTTTTGACCAAAAATGATACATTTTCAAGCAAAAGGATTAAATTTCTACTAAACAAAGAAAGACGGCCTTTTAACAAAACACATGATTTCTTAACCAAAGATGGTATTGATTGTCAGTTTCGAAAGAGTATTTTCAACGAAAGAGATGAACCTTCAAATAAAAAAAATACAAATTTTAAAAAAGTAGTTAAACTTTTGATAGAAAAGAGGACTTTTTTGTACAAAATAGTTAGATTTTCAACAAAATAATTAGTTTTTCAATCAAATAATTGAGTTTTTATCCAAACGAGATGAACTCAATAATCGCCAATTTCTTTAATTTCTTTCAAATGCGGATCAAGATATAAATAAGACTATTATAATATAACATAATTATAATATTATCATTAATAATGTATGTGTATATTTATATACATAATTATAGTATTAATATTTATATAATTTATATTTGATGCTTGAAATAACATAACCTCAAAATATACGTATATAAAGAGGCGCGCGAAGTACACTAGACTGTACCTAGTGTGAGAAAGCTGGATCCGAATTTCGACGAGTAGGGAAAATCGCTGGTGTGGGCGTAGAGCCCGAGCGTCGAGTAGGATAAACAGCACTATTGAGAGCAGCACTATTGAGAAGGTGGAATTGTATTTGGATTCCTAAAATCATAGAAAACCTACTTTTTTCAGATGTATGACTTTTTAAACAACAATTACATTAATTTAAATTCCTTTTCACAAAATCAGGTGCAGAAGGCTTCCCAGATAAACTGCCGCCAAAAGGCATTTATGTAAACATGGAGGATGGCTCTGATTATGTTAGTACCATGATACCAGGACGATATATTGAGCAATATCGGCACTTGCCTCACTGGTTCCACCCTGGACCAGATAATGCTGGTACCGAAATAAACTACTTTATAATATTGAAATCTGTCCAGCATTTTGAAGGAGTTCTGGGTCATAAAAATAAAAATTCAGAACACATACCTAACCTTCCAAAATATGCTGAATTACACGTAGTGAATCAACGTTGGGGAACTGTGGAATATTTTACAACTGGAAAATTCAACCCACACAACTACTTGGTGGAACGGGAACAACCTCCCAAATTTTTAAACCCACAAGAAGACCGCATGTATATTAAAATGAAAGACGGCTCTGTCTATAATGCAATTTTACAGCCATATACTCCAAAAGGGAAACAGCGCTGCCAAGATGACAAAGAAAGCAAATGCTGTTCTTCAACGTGTAAAATATTGTAATACTTTGCCATTACATTAATATATTTTCAGGATATCCGGTAAATGTTTAAAATTTATATCCCAATGATGTCTGGAAAAAATTGGATATATCTGTAGCAAATTATGTGTGTAGCCATATAAATAAATAAAGTCACCATGTAGCAAGATCATTTTGATTTTTTCCTGTTACAAATTTTACTCTTAAATATTTAAAAAATGTACAACATTTTAAATACAGTTAAATTGTGTAATTTCTCAGTAAGAACGTTCAAAATTTGATCTTTAAAATTTTTAAACTTTTAAGCTTAAATAATTTTTATTTCAAAGCAATTAGAAGTTGAACATTTGAAATAAAAAACTAAAATGAATGTTTTAAAGTTTTATATTCTGAAACCATGCAATTCAGAGTTGTTATTACAAGCAAAACATTATTATTTAGTATTAAATCTGATTAGCTCAAAGTTCTTAAAATAAACATATAAAATAATCTTTTTAGAACGAAAGCACAACATCTAAAATATAATTATATACAATTGTAATTATTTTAGATTTTTAATAATTGAACTTTAAATCTGAAATTATTCAATTTTGTTATTCTTTATTTTAAAATAACATTGCTTTATGTTGGACACTTTTAAACGGAAATGCTACAATGTGAACTCGTTTCTAATGAAATTTTCTAATTGAAAAAACTGTTTTTCTTGATTTTTTTATTATATGTTCGGATTCAAAATTTTCAATTTGAAAATTGTTAAGATTTTTAGTTTTGAAATTGTTTAATTATTTTACTTTAAAATCTTTTATTAGGAAGTAATACAAGTTCAACCTTTTTTTTGCATTCGAAATATTGTTTTTTTTCTTAAAAATGTTACCTTATCTATATTTTCTCGATGTAGAATATCATTTTATAAAAAAAATTTCAAATCACTTTCCAATCAAAATTATTAATTATTAGTTTAAATATTTTTAAAAACTCTTAATGTTTACAAGTCCTTGTAATAATGCACCGTAAATCCGGACACACTAGCTAATGCAGAATAAAGCAGCTCACAAGTAATTTTGTACTTGATAAATTTCAAAATAAAGTTCGACAGCTCTTCTTTTAATAAAAAAAATCGAAAAATTTTCATTGTTATCCTCTGAAAATTTAAAATTGAAGTTGAAAATAGAATTTATACGAAGCATTTTTGGTCAGAAATGTTAATTTGCAACTAAAGAAGTTATTTTCAACTAAATAGTTAAATTTTTTGCAAAAGCGCTAATTTTATACAAATGTTTTAATATGATACAATATAAAATTTCTTTTGAAAGGGATGAGTTTAAAACCAAAAACTAAATCAGTTGCCCTTTTAATGGACCTCTTGTGTACTGACGAGAACATTTTTCGAAAAATCAAATTTTTATTTTACGTGCGACACCTTAGTCCTTTTCCATTCTTATGAACCTGTGCTAAAGTTTCACTTTTCAAGAGTAAAAAGTTATATAAATTTACGTATATTTTCAAATTTCCCAAAATTTCTAAGTCGTTTGAAATGTCTAAAATGTTCAAAATTTATAGAATTATAGAAGTTATACAAATTTCTGAATTTTATAAAATGAGCAAATTTCTAAAACATCTTAAATTTTCAAAAATTATTCTAATTCAAAAAATTATCATGATTTCTAAAATTATCATTATTCATCAAATGTTTAATAAAATTTTAATTAATGAAATTTCTCAAATTCTCAAAATGATCCAAAATTTTGAAATTTCTAAAATTATTTATTTTTCTAAAATTATGAAAATTTTTGAAATGTTCCGAATTTCTTTAACAATAAAAATTTCCAAGCTGTTCCAATTTATAATATTGCAAAAATGTCTAAGACTATAAAAACGTCTCAAATATTTAAAATTTATAGAATTACAATTCACAGGAATTTCTTAAGTTTCCAAAACGTCTAATACAGATGAAATTCTGGAGATTCACAAAATATACGAAATTTAAAAAAAAAGTCGCAAAACTTTTTTGATCAGCAAGTTTCTTGAATTCTCATAATTTTTCAAATGTTCAAATTTAAAAACAAAATCCTAAATTTATGAAATGTATGAAATGATCATAATTCCATAATTTCTCAAATATTCCAAATTTTCTAAACTGTCAAAATTTTTTAAATTTCCAGAATTCTTTAAATTTCTTAAAAACTCAAATCTTTAAAAGTTCTGCTCTCCAAAAAAATGTGCTACATATATATTTACTATAGATTTTCAATATTTTAGAACTTTGCGTAATTTTTTTAATTCAGATAAAAATATTAACTCAACTTTTTTCTTCTGAAAAAAAGAAATTTCGCCCTGCTTTGTAGGAGTCAATAAGGGCTGAAATCATATATGTATTACAAAAATTTGACTTTTCGTAAAATCTTATTGCAAGGATACCTGACACATCATATTATATTCTAGAACATGGCTGACCAAAGAAGGTAACTACCACTTGAGAAGGAGGCATTCAAATGATTAGTTAAAGAATTTTAAAGAAATTAACAATAAATTAAGAAATTAATAATAATCCTTATTAATAAAAAAGACATTAATTGTCTTCTTAAATCATGCGGTAGAGATCTCAATAATAAAAATTTAAAAGGTAAATCTATCATTTGCTTACAACTATTATTGCTAACAAGAAGAATCATTTTTAAAAACTTAAAGATTAGCCAATAAATATCTAAAAAAAATTTTTTACAGAAACATATGTAAAACAACTAACAACTAAGATTCCATAAAAAAAATGTTTCAGGAATATGAAATCTTGTTCGCTAAGAGCAAATATTATAAACAAAGTCAACAATCGAACACTGCTCTTAAAAAAATTCTTTTACTAAACTATGTCTTATGCAAATAAATAATAATAATAGTCCTTGAATAAAAGGTGTCAGCAACTCTCAATAATAATTTTAATTAAGTAATATTTAAATAATCAGCTATCATGGTTCAACTTTTTAAATAATGAGTTGTTCTGCTACAATAATTATATCAGAAAATCATGCGAAATGGTTTTCAAAACATAGAAAACAATTTCTTTAGAGGTATAATACCTAATTTTTTTCTTTATTGAAAATATATTTGTTAACTGAAACTGACAGATATTCGAACGTTTAATAACTCTGAAGGTTCTGTGTACAATAAGTCTAACAAATAAGTGAAATTTTGCAATCTGAGCTATACCTTCTTCTACCATGTGTATCTTGAAAAATTAATTAAACGTTTTTATCAGAAAGGCATTATAAATATTAGTATATAAAAACGATATTTTGCGATACGCTGTTCACACGTACTAAAAAAATCAGTTTTCGCTTTTCTAGTATTTTGTCTATTTAGTAAAAATGATCATTATTACTGACATCCTGACTCTTACATTTGTTGGTCTTCTTCCTTCTCAAACTAAGATTAATTTAATACGATAATTATTATTTACGCACAATATTGAACATATCTTCTCAAACATATTCTTACTGGTTCAAACTCTCACGCTTAACAGCAGATACATATTTTTTATTTCATGATAAATTATTTACCTGAAAAAAATGCTTCTTTCTCTTGGAAGAATCGATTTTATTTAAATCATGATATTTTTATTAGGGGCATAGCTGCAAAAATTATTCTAAAACCAACTGCTTTTATTAATATCGATTACTTAAAAAAAACGAGTGATTTCGAGCGAGAACCAAGAAGTCTCGGTTTTAAAGTTTAAAATATTTAAACAGCACGCGCGCGTCAGAATAATTTTAAAAAATCGCTTCACCTCTTACAAATACCTAATTATTTAACCAAAACATTAATTTTTAACAAAAAATGGAGTAGTTGAAATTTTATTTGAAAAAATTAATTGAAAAACAGATTTGAAAGAAACTAGTTCAATTTCCATCTCGACTGAAATGATGAATCTTTAACTGCAATAGTTATATTTTAAATAAAAAAGATAAATTTTCAACTAAAACAATGAATCTTTAACTGACATAGATAAAATTTCAACAAATAATTAACTTTTACTAAACAAATATCAATTGTCAACCATAACGTAAATAATTAAATTTTAAGTTAAAAAATAAATGTTTAACGAAGTGGTTAAATTTTCAAACAAAGGGATGAATTTGCAAATAAAATTAATAATCTTTAACTGAAATGGTTGACCTTAAATGTTGTATCTGTAACAAGTATAATTGAATTTTTGTCAGCGAGAAGAATTTTCATCCAAGAAGATTGATTTCTACCAAAAAAGACGAATTTTAATTCAACTATGAGAGATCAATTTCAACAAAACATTGAATAATTAAATTTCTGCTCAAAAAATGAGTGTTCAACTGAAGGGTTTGAATTTCATCTTAAATCATTAAATATTTAATTGAAATAATAGTTAAATTTTTAGCTTAAAAAACAAAATAATTTTTCACCAAACAAGAAAGAAGCTTTCAACCAAATAATTACATTTTGGAAAAAAATTTGATTTTCATCCAAAGAAAAACAAGTTTTTACCAAATAGCTCATTTTTCAACAAAAAAGAAGGAATTTTTGTTTAACATGATGAAGCGCTAACCAAAAAAATTTAATTTCTACAAAAGAGTTTATCTTTTGGCCAACTAATTGTACGCCCGACCTGAAAGGTAAATTTTCAAATAAAATGATGAACATTGAACTGTATTACTTAAACTTTTAACTGAAAAAAAATTTTTTAAGCATTGAAATTAATTAGCATGAAACAGATAATTTTCAACAAAAAAATTTATTTTGAACGGAATGTGTGGATTCTCAACGAAATAGTATAATTTAAATTTGCAATTAACAAAGACAAAGTTGTATTCAAACTGTTGAATTTTAAACACAAAAAGATTAATTATAAACCAAAAATGCACATTAAAATACTCGGTTAAAGTAATTCATTTCTAACCAAATTCATATTTCAACCAAAAGGATGAATTTTTAATTGAAATAATGTATCGTCAATCAACAAAATTTAATTTTTACAAAAAAGTTTCAGTTTGATCCCAAAAATTTTACTTCTGTCTTGAAAGATGAATTTTCAATTTAAATGATAAATACTGGACTGCAATACTCTAAGTTTTTACTAAAAAATTAATTTTTAAACATAAAGACTATCTTGCGAAGAAAAAGATAAGTGTCTACCAAAAAAATCGATGTTTAAAAAAGTATGTTGATTCTCATTGAAATAGTCTAATTTAAATTTTTAATTGACAAAGAGAAATTTTTAACCCAAATTGTTCAATTATGAAGAAGAAAAGAATAGTTTTCAAAGAAAAATAAACATTCAAATTTTTTAGTAGAATGAATGAATTTTCAACCTAACGCATATTTTAACAGAAAATTAATTTTTAAATTTAATTATGCAACGCCAATCATAAAAATTTAATTTTTACAAAAGAGTTTAAGTTTCAGTTATGTAATTTTATTTCCGACCTAAAAGATGAATTTTCAAATAAAATCATAATCATTAAACTGTGAACCTTGAAGTTTTAACTGAAAAAAATAATTTGTAAAACTGAAGATTACCCTGCAAAGAAAAATATGATTTTCTAAAAAAAAATTAATCTTTAACAAAAATGTAGATTCTGAACGAAATAGTTGAATTCCGATTTAAATTGTTGAATTTTAAACCAGAAAAGATTAATTTTTAACCAAACTGAAGTAATTTCTTGGCTTTCAAATTAAATTCCCCGTCTTTTCCCAAACTTTTGCGGTTTCCCGTTTAAGTCGCCTTCCACCATATGATTAACTGCAAAATAAATTCAAGGACTGCACCATTTTAAGAAAGTAACGCTTTTTATTAAAAAAGTTTTAAAGGTTATCCCATTTAAGTTCCGTAATACATATACCAAATATATATAATAATAAACTATAGCTTCAATTGTCAGTATGAAATTAAGTAATTTTACTCTGAAGATTTTATTTATGTGAAAAATATTTAATGAGTTGTGGAGAAAAATGAGGAATTAAAAAATAATCTAAATAAATTGTTAGCGTAATTCAGCATTTGAAAAAAGTATTTATAAGCTTATCGCGATTTTTTTTAAACAACTAAAAAAATATTTTAATTCATGTAACAAGCCCATTTTTATTACGATGCCAAAAATTTAACCAGTAAATAAAATGCAAATTTTTCAACTTTCAGATCTGTATTTTTCTTGGTACTTGGAAAAACAATTTTTAAAATAATTTTTCTACTTTTTAGGGATATAATTTATGTGCAGTATATAAGAATTTAAACCATAGAGACATTGTATTATTAATTAAATAGGCCGTTTAAGTGGTGACTTCAACGGGAAACCCAAAAAGATTAGGAAAAGACGGGAAATTGAATTAAAAAGCCAAGAATTTACTTCAGTTTTTTTTTTTTAAATCTTTTATTGTTCAAAATTCAACAATGATTACTAAAAATTATATGATTAAACAAAGGTATTATTGATTATTATTGATTAAAAATAAAACGAAATAATAGAAGAAATTCATGGATAGAATGCAATATTTAATCAATTGTCTAGAAAAATTAAAAAATGTGTTGTATTTTACCAAAACTTTTGCCAAAAATTCGTTAAAAATTACGAAAAGTGCATTTTTTTTACATAGAAAAATAAAACTTGCTAGAATATACTAATATTTTTTGTTCTAAAATATTAAAAAATGAGGAAATTTTATTTTTAGACCACTTTTGTTAGAATCCCTTCTTTTACACATGCTGTCTTCTATGAGGGCTCATGTTTATTCTTTTGTTAGTTTGAAAAAATAAGAGCTTTGATAAACGATGGAATTTTTGTTACCAGAGGTTAAAATATACGAAAATTAAAAAATTCCATTTTTAGACATCTGCATTGTAATATCTTCTTACAGCTCAATCGACTTCAAAGATATCTCAAAAGATTTGTCACCTCAATATATACTTAACAATATATTTTAATTACAATTTTTAAGTGTTTTTTTTACAATCATTGGTACAAAAATATTAAAAATTAGGATATTTGTTGTTTAATTACATAGATTCAAGATGTCTCGAAATTTAAATATGAATTAAAAAATAAAATAAGCTATATCATGATGATCTATCGTTCTCACTAAAGATTCCCATATAAGGAAACTTCATTATATAGGACATTCAACTTGGAGTGGGTTATATTGATGATTTTTGTTAAAATTTATTTAAAATAGAAATTATCATTTTCTGAGACCATTATAGAATAGGATTTTATGTCTCTCTTATATTTTTGAGTTCTTAAAAAAAATTATTAAAAAATTTCAAAAAACCGCTTTTATTTCAAAGAATGAGATTTTACGGGTAAAGAATGTATTCTTTCGATATTCTTAAAAGTATCTTGACTGCTAAGATGTACCTAAATATTTGTAAGATCTTGATTTATAAAATAAGCTTTTTCTTAAAAAATGTAGGAAAATTGTTTAAATTTGCAAATTGTAATCCGAGATGGACGAGGGCATAAAATTCTTCTGCCTTTTCACTCCAGCTGATGATGTGTGAGCATTTTTACATGCCCGCATTTTTAGAAGCAACTTGAAAGCTAGTAAAATTCAATTTCAGGGTTTTATTCAATTTTTTAGATATTTTCTTCATCTGTGAATATTCACGAGCAGAAGTAAATGAAATTCAAAAATAAATTTTTCCCTTTTTAATAAGGACTACCCTAATACCTATTCAAGATTATTGACAGTTGTTTTCAAGGATCGTTAAAAGTTTCGATTATTATGGCGTACAAAAAATTCACAAAATTAGATTTCTTTTCACAAAATCAGATGCAGAAGGCTCTCCAGATAGTCTTCCTCAAATGGGCATTTCTATAAACATGATAGATGGCTATCATTATAAGAGTATCATCGAAACGGGACAGATGCTTGATTTTTACTGTTACGTGCCCCCTTGGTTACACCCTCTACACATTACCTTTGATGACAGTGTTGAATTCTTTATAATATTGAAAACTGGTCCTCATTTTGAAGGAGTTTTGCATCCGAAGAGTGGTCCTACTAGTCATCCTAAATTTTCACAGGATGCTGAATTACATATAGTACATAAACTTAACGGAACTGTGAAATATTTTACAGCTTATTCTTTTCAACCGCACAACTTCTTCTCGGATTCGGAACAGCCACACATTATCCATAACCCACCTGTTAGCCGCATTTCCGTCACTTTAAGAAAAGACGATGTCTGTAGTGCAATTTTACACAAACTTAATCCGATGGAAAAAAACTTTTAGTTTAAAAAACAAAATAATTTTGCACCAAACAAGAAAGAAGCTTTCAACAAAATAATTACATTTTTGGAAAATAATTTCATTTACATCCAAAGAGAAAACAATTTTTTACAAAATAGCTTATTTTTCAGGAAAAAAGAACGAATTGACACACACCAAATTGACAAGACAGGTCCCAGTACTTCTCAGGAAGATAAAAAACCCCGAGTCGAAATATAGGCCCTACTTTGATGATCCAAGTGGAGGTATTGTCCCTACGTTGCGGTTCTTTATTCTACTAGCTTCTACGTAGTCACTCCTAAAGATATTTTCATTCTATTTTGATTCCGTATAAGCTTCAGCCCCTACTTTGAAGGTTTTGCCTCTATTTTCTTGAGTTTTGCTTATGTCTCCTTTAAAGCTCCATATTCTCCGTACAATTTTTCTATTCTCTTTTAACGTTTTTAAATTTTAATGCACAAATTATGTGGCGTCGTTGCCTCGACGCCTGCGCCCTGATGACAGATACGTTGTTGTTTTTTCTAAAATTCCATTACCATCGTTTGTAAGGCAACAGTTTAATTGGTTTTAAATAATAAATATTAAAGTGATAACATAGAAATGGTTTTAAGAGAAAAGAAGTTTGCCCTAATTTGGTGGCTGCAAGCTGAAAGAAAAATGCAAACCAGCGCTAAAATTTTAAAGATAGCTATAAAGAACCCGGATCCAAAACCCCCTGAATAAGGTATCAAGCATACAAGAAGAAACGGAAAAAGAAATAGGTAAGAAAGATATAAATCCTTTCCATTGAGTTTTTTCTGTACCACAGAACATAACTCCAAATTAGTTACCACGGATTCTAAAGAAATAGATTGTCCTTTCACACTGTTTTCTTTAAAATCGAAGAATCGCGAATTTGAACGATTTCAGATTAAAAATTTAGAAAATGGAGCAATATCAAAAAACTTAAAAATTGAATAGTTTAGTATTAGATCATTGAAATTTCTTTTCACTTGAAAGCGTTCAAAACTAAATAATTAAAAATTACAAAGTTTTTACATTGATCAATTACAAATTCAAAGCGATCAAGATTTGACAATTTAATATTAAAAACTATACTAAACAAACTGATACAAGCTGCGTGTGTGATTTGTGGGAACGCGACTTTATCTAAAGTTGATGGTTTTGAGAACGTGTCTCAAGAGGATGGTGATGGTGTGTGATGAGCCGTTCGTGCCTCCGGGCAGAGGCTACTTAGCCACGATGCGCCTTCGTTGCTGCTTGGCTCTCGTAGGAGGCCGGTTTCGGGAGGAACCGAAGCCTGAACTGCGTTGGGAGTGTGAGCCGGTTCCGGGAGGAGCTGCTGGTCACGGCTCTATAGGCGGCTGCTGTCTGGAGTTGGAAACGACCCTCGGGCGGGCAAGTTTCGGTTGTTAAATCACAGGAACTCGTCAAGTCGATCCATCGACCGAATTTGACTCTGGCGGCTGGTCGGCGGCATCAACGGGATACGTGGTGCACCCTTGGTGGTCAAGAGGTACCTTCAAAGCCTGGAGGCCTGGTGGAACCTGGCACGTACGGAGACGTGACTCGCCAAAAGGGCGTTGCGAGGGAGCAGTTACCGGCGAGCGGACGAGTTCATCTTCATCGATGATGACGACCTCGTCTTCGGTTTCCTATACTCGAAAGCGCTTGCTGAGAGGAGGCAGAGAGGAGTACGATGGAATGTGCTGATGAGGAAGACCGGTAGTCTTCTAGCGGAAGGCCGGCTTGGAATGAATCCCGAAGGACGACTAAGCGGCGGCGGACTTGGGTACGCTCGCCAGGAGAGGGTTGGGAAGTCTTGGTCTTTCCAGGCATATGTCTGGGGAGGACAGTAATGAGATAGAGTATAGCAAGGACTATCAAGGCCGCGAAAAGGCTTACCGGTCCCTTAAGAAAGTTTAGCTAAAGGCTATCGGAGATGCCAGGAGAGCTTACCGACCTTGGAAGTATAGAATAGAGAGGGCTGCCGAGGCTGCAGAGAGCTTACCGACCCAGAAGAAAGAGAGAGATAGGAAAGCGTGAAAAGTGGTGCTGCAAGAGCGTACCGGCCTCTGAATGTAGAAAAAATCCAGCGGGGCTGCAGAGATCTTACGGACCTTGAAGTAAGAAT
Organism: Belonocnema kinseyi; assembly: GCF_010883055.1. Classification (NCBI taxonomy): domain Eukaryota; kingdom Metazoa; phylum Arthropoda; class Insecta; order Hymenoptera; family Cynipidae; genus Belonocnema; species Belonocnema kinseyi. Next base: position 136,552,202 of record NC_046659.1, on the reverse strand, counting down.
AGAGAGCGGGGGGGGGGGCTGCAAAGAGATTGTCGGCCTAGAGTAGAGTGAGGTAATGGGAGTGAAAGAGAGGTAAGGAATAGGCGCTGGATGAGGAGTCGAGTAAAGGAGAGAGAAACAACGCTGAAATTAATTTTAGATTGCAAACGCCCTCGTACTCGAAAAATCGATTGGGTAACCTCAGTCCCTCGATCGTCTTCAATTACCTTGTGTACCATTTTTTTGAGAGTAAAGATTCCCAACGCAGTTCAGGCTTCGGTTCCTCTCGGAACCGGCCTCCTATGAGAGCCTAGCAGCAAGGAAGGAGCATCGCGGCGAGGTAGCCTCCGCCCGGAGGCACGAACGGTTCACCATACACCACCACCAGCCTCGTGAGACACGTTTCTCAACCCCATCAACTATAGATTAAGTCGGTTTCACACCAATCACACATCCATCTTGTATCATAACTTTCAAACTAAATAATAATTTTAAATGGGAAACATTAAAAATAAAAATAAATCTACTCTACGACCTTGAAACTTAAAGAATTCGAACTTTATTTTAAACTGTCAAAATTTATATTTATATATGAATTTTGAAAGCATGAAAAACAATATAATTTCCTTTAAAAACAACATATTTTGCTCTTGAATAATTTTGCGATTTCAAGAGTCGGTCCCTGCTGATTTGAAATGGATTCTGTCAGCAATGATTGTTATTTGTACTTTATTCTCCATAAAATCGACGTTAATTACAGTTCACTTGTAACCACTATTAATAAGATTGCCGATAGTTATAATCGGATACCATAGATTTGGATGTAACATGTACTTAAAATAAAAAAATTGTTGCTTTAAAATGTCATATTTTTAAACCAATTTATTTCTATATGCGGAGAGGTCGATCAATCCATTCTTCCTGACACATTCACTAAATATTTCCATATACGTATTCTTTCAATATTCTTGGTATTCTTGATATTTTTCCAAGTCTTATATATTTTGAATATTCCGAAATATTCCAAAATATTCCAAAGTAATTTTTAAGGATTTTAAAAGATTTTAGAAGAATTCCAAAAAGTAAAAGAATTATCCAGAGATTTTAAGACTTCAAGATATGCTTAGTAATTTTGAAGAATTTTATGGCATTTAAATCGATTTAATATAGTTTAAAAATTCAGCAAAGGAATTTCAAATATTACAAACATTTTAAATAATTTTTTAAAAATTCAAAAAAGTTTAAGGATATTCATATAATTTAAAAACTTGTACTAAAACAGAAGAAGTTTTAATTAAAAACGACATATTTTCTTCTTAGCGTTGAATTTCCAATCAAAAAGGTGCATTTTTATTCATAAAGTATGAAATTTCTCTTAAAACAAATGAATTTTTAATTAAAAATAAAACATCAAATTTCTACGAAATAGTGTAATTTTCATACAACCAAACGGCTGCATGTTTTTTTTTCAATTCAAAGAGACAAACCTTCGAAAAAGAGTTGAATTTTCGAACGAATTTTCGAAAACGAATTTTCTCTTAAATAGTTGAATTTTCAACAAAACAGTTAAATTTGTATACAAAAAAGAGTCCATAAGTCTACTAAAAAAGATAAACACTTGAAACGAAGAAGAAACATTTGTAGAAAAAATATTTTTCATCCAAAATAGATTTCAGTTCACTAATCAGCAACAAAATATCAATTTTAAATAAAACTTTAATGTTATACGAAAATATTTGATTTTTTAACCGAAAAACACGTATTTTTACAAAATAGTTGAATTTACAACCAGAAAGAATGTAAATTTATGAAAATGGCTAAAATTCTAACCAAATAATAAAATTTATAACTAAAAAGATAATATTTGGGCTGTATTTGAGCTGTTACGTAATTTGAATAGAGTTTCTTAGCCGATGTATGAAAATGGCAAAATATAAGTGAATTCAAGCTATATCAGGACACTAAATTTAAAACAACTTTTCGCTCACTTAATTATTATTTCAAAAATAATTGTATTTATCGGGATTAAATGAAAACGTATTTTCCGTGAATGAAAATAAAAAACTTGACACAACTATCTTATGTTTTTCAACAAAACGAAAAATATGAATCAAAAACAAAACAAAAATACAAATGAAAAATTTGAAGGTTCAAGCACTAATGGGATTTATAATACGATAAATAAGTTTGATCTTTACCTTCTTTTTAAGTAAAATTGAGCTAAAATATCAATAATTAAAAGTCGATCCTAATATAGATGTATATTTGAAAATTTAGTTTAAAAAATAGTTTCATGAATAAAATTCCAGGATGTAAATTTCTATCACCCAACTTTTGAACTATTGTTAAGACCACAGTGAATATAGCAACTTTTCAGCTAGATGTCAAATTATTAATTTTCAGTTACGAAAAATATATTTTTATTCGTCCCCGATAGGTGCAATTATTTTAAAAAATTAACTTTAATAATTGAAATGATTTCAAAGAATTTCTTTAATAAAATCAGTAGAATTTTCTTTGTTATTTGTGAAACTTCTCTAATGAAGATTCTCAATGATAAATTAGGAACTGTGGTTCATATCTTTGAAAAAGAACTATTTTATTTTTTACTCCGTAATGTTTTAAGAAAATTTCTTCCACTTTCCTCTACTTCGCTTTAAATTTTTTAAGCAACCTTGAATATTATTTAAAATACTTAAAAAATACTGCGAAATATAAAAAAAATTGTTATATAAACAGTTTCATGCCTTTAAAGAATTCAGGAACATTATTTATATTTTAAAATTACTTTAAAATCTTAAAACTCATTTAAATTCTACTGAAATTCCATAAAAATTCTTCGAAATTACTTAAGATCTCTTAAATTCATTAAAAATATCTTGAACGTTGGAAGAAACGCATAAATTGTTTAATACAATTGGTGAGCGATAATAAACTAAGGATGGAGGCTAGTATGTAAGTGAATTGACTTTTAGAAAGTCCATTGCAAACTCGAATAGGATTTAAAAATTAGAAATAAACTCTAATTTGAAAGTCCCACAGTTTCAGAAAATTCTTGATCTTTGAAAGTACAACTTTTTAATTGCCATGGAAAAGGCCAAGAATTTTGAAATTGAAATTGGGTAGTTGTTGGTACAAGAAATTAATAAAAAAATGTCCGCGTCAAATTAATTCTAATATTTCAATTATAAAATTTAAACAAAGAACTTAGAAATTCAAATTTTATGAAAAACGCATTCTTTCTGACATAAAAACAAACAAGAATTAAAAAAAAATAAACGTCGAAATAAAAAAGAATCATCTTTTCATTGCAAATTTTTTCTCCTGATTAAAAAAAAACCTCACTGATTATAAATGCATTCGATCAGAGGAATAACTTGTATTTAAAGATTTCTGAAGATGCCTGAGATTTCTAAAATTACCGACATTCCATTTCATTCTTTTCAAATTGCATTGAATTACATTTAGATTCTGAATTATTTTTATGTTTTTTGCAGACTTATAAATGTTTTTCTTTGACAGATGAGGATCAAAATAGTGACCGAAACGTTGTAACCCTTATTAACCCAATTTGTCAGTTTTTGTCCATCAACTTTAAGCACGGACAACTTTGTTATTTGTGCTTAAAAAAATCGAAAAATTTATGAGCGGGTATTTTTAAGTGTGCCATTTTAGTAAAAAAAATTAAACCTATTAATAAAAAAATTATTCAAACAAAATTCTACGTGAATCAAATTCCACAGATTTTCAAAATTCCAAGCTAACTCAATTTTTATTAATTTTTAGAACTAAATTCATTTTTAAATTCTTGGTATTTAAAATAGTGTTTTTAAAAAACTGCCGATTTTTACCCCTTTGGGCTATTTTGTGGGGTGCTAACAAAATTTAACCTTAGATAACAAAAGAAAATATGTTTTCTATTATTTAACAAATGTTTTTTATTATTTTTGCCTGTTTTCAAAAGCTGAAAACCTTTTTTTCGGAAACATTTTAGAAGTGTTCGTGGTCTTAATAATAAAAAATAAAGTTTTCTGTGAGTATAACTTTATCTTTTAGACATTTGGAGTAGTAGTTTTTGTGGTGCAAAAATGTGGTAATGGGGTGCATAAAATTTTTTGTTACATACAATTTTTTAAACATTAAATCATAAGAATGTACGTTGTGACGCAGTTTATATTTAAGGCATTGTTTGAGTTTCAATACAAATATTGAAAAAAAAATTAATACATCTGGATGTAACATCTCGAGAAACGACAAGATTTATAGAAATAAGGATCCTTGAAAATTTCGAAAAAAAATATGCGCGTAAATCCATTGTTACTGTTGAAGAAATATATCATTTTAAAAAGTAAAAAAATGAGACATTTACTTTTTGAAAACGTGTTATATTTTCTCTTCAACTATATGTAAGAGATCAAAATAAAAATAATTTAACAGTAAAATTTATCATTAACTTAAAATTATTTTTTCTAACAAGAAGTATAACAAAAAGCTCAAAAATTAGGCAACAGCGATCAGAAAAAATTTTCTTCTATATTCTTCTATATTCTATATTCCTAAATCTAATTATTCTAAATTTTCCATAAACCATAAGTCTTACAAATATAAAAGATTTTGTAATCTGACCTCGAGAATCTGCTTTCTTCTAATATGTTTATCTTGCAAAATAAATAATACGTTCCTATCGGAGGCGCGTTATAAATGTTAGTATATAAAACAGCCATTTTTCGACTCGCTGTTCACACGTAGTTAAAAAAAATCAGTTTTTGCTTTTCTAGTATTTTGTCGATTCAGTAAAAATGAAAATTATTACTCAGAATCTGATTATTATATTTGTTATTGTTTTATATTTTCAACGTAAGTTTAATTAAATTCTATGATTATTATACAACAACAAAATTGCACATACTTTCTCAAACATATGCTTATTGGATTAAAAGCTTCTGTTTTCAATTTTGCAATCTTGAAGTGGCCAAAAATCTAAATTACTATTAAAATTTAAGCTCTCTAACATTAAATTCTGTACTTTTGAACTTTAAAGTTGAGCAGCACTTTTTTCAAATCACTGCATAGAAACTATAATTCAAAACGCATATTAAAATGAAATTTCAAGCCATTTAAATCGAATTACAAAAATTTATTTTGAAAAAATTAAACATTTTTTTGTATTTCATTGTAAATCATTTACTTGGAAAAAATATTTATTTCGTCCGAAAAAGAGCGAGTTACTTGATTCCGACAATGTTAGATAGGTTCTTCTTAATACGCATTTATCATTCGAGTAATTTAAAGGAATCCATCTTACCATCAGAGGTACTTACCATTGATGAATGTAGATATTTTTCACCACCGTGAAAATATAAATCGAACCATCGATCAAATTAATTTTGCAAATAGTCGAAAATACATAACGTCCTTTTCAGGTAAGATGAAAAATTTATTTTTAAAAATTTTGTAATTTATTTTTTTCTGAAAAATATATCTACTCTCGTTGTTTCAAAAGGAATCGAACCACGTAAGAAACAACAGAAAACACCTAACGATAATCTTAGACAGTATGACAAATTTTTTTTTTAATTCAAAGTAAATTTATTCTGAAAAAAGATCTACTCTTATCGCTCCACTGGTTATCAAACGGCAGAAAAAATAAGAGAAAATACTTTTCATTCATGAAGAAGATGAAAAATAAAATTTTTTAAATATTCGGATTAAATTTTTTCATATGAAATCCAATTTCACGTACTTGTCACTTCAAATAATTGATTTTCTTTAAATCACGATACATTTACCAGGGGGCTTAGTGCGACGGAATCCAATAATGCGGGCAAAATTAGAAAAAAAATTATAATGCGATTGTATTGCTGCGATCAAAACTAAATGACTGTCGATTTAACAAAAAAAATCGTTTTCCAACGGAAAAAATTAATTTTCTAATAAAATGATGAATCTTTATCCACATAAATTGATTTTCTACGCAAAAAGTCGAATTTGCAACTAATAAGAACCATTTTATATTTTAGATAAAAGATGAAAAAGTACATTTTCTGTGAAAAAAAATTTTAACGGATAATGACGAATTTTAAACGGAATAGTTTAATTTTGAAGTAAATATTTTTAAAAAATAAATAAATAAATAATTTTCTTTTAAGATGATAAATCTTCAAACCTAAAGATTAATTTTTAACTCAATAGATAATAAATTAACTAAAACGATGAATTTTTGATGAAAAAGATGAATGTGAACGAAAATCCTGAAGTTTTTCTACAAAAATTAAATTTTCAACCAAATAGTTAAACTTATTACCAACAAAATATTTTTTTCCCAAAATGACGATTTTTCAACAAAATATATGAAGTTGCAACCATAAAAATGAATTTTCTGCACAAAAAGGCACATTTTTAATTAAAATTATAAATCTTTACTGCAAAAACTGCATTTTCAATCAAATAGTTTAACTTGTAACTAAAAATGTGAAATTGCAATTGAAGAGATGAATTTTTTAGCAAAAAAGCCGAACCTTTAACAGAATATATAATTGTTTATCAAAAAAGATTGATTTTTCACAAAAGTTATGACTCTTTTTCCCAAAAAATGAATTTCTAACAAAATAGTTAGATTTCTAATCATAAAGATGAATTTCCCACCATTAGAATAGTTTTTCTACCAAAAAGTCGAAATTTCAACAAAATATATAAATTTTGAGTCGCAAAAATAAATTTTTAACGAAAATGAAGATTATTCAATCAAAAAAATTAATTTTTAAATAAAATATTGGATTTCTACCTGAAAAGTCGAATTTCCAACTAAAAAGATGGATTTTCAGCCATGAAGATTAATTTTCTACAAAAAATCGCATTTTAAACCACTAATATTAATTTTCTACAAAAAAATTAACTGTTCACAAAATAAATTAATTTCCAATCAAATATTTAAATTTTCAGATAAAAAAGATCAATTTTAAAAAAAAATCGAATAATGTCATTTATATATACAGAATATAATTTTTATTTAAATCGTTAAATTTTCAGTTAAAGAAATAGGATAAGAAGAATAGTTTTCTACCATAAATGGCGAATTTTTAACCAAAAAGATGAATTTTCAACCACGAAAAATTAATCCATTTTTTATCAAATAGTTAATTTTTTAAATATAAAAAGAAATTAATTTTTAAACAAAAATGTATATTTTAATTTTCAATTATGGACATTATTTCAACCATGAAGGAAAAATTTGCAAAATGCTTTAGTTTTTAACAAAAAACAAAATAATTTTTATCCAAAAAATTTATTTTCTTTGAAATAGTTGAATTTGCAACCAAACAAATACATTTTTAACCAACAATTTTAATCTTTTGCCAGAAAAGAAGCACTTTCAACTTAATATTTTATTTAATTTTCAACCAAATAGTTAACAAAAAAATTAACTTCTGATCAAATGTCGAATAATAGAATTAACAAATTTATTTTAAGTCAATAAAGAACGAGTTTTCAACGAAATATTGCAACTAAGAAAATTAATGTTTTACTAAAAAACACTAATTTTAACAAAATATATAAATTTTTGGCTGAAAAAAAATAAATTTTAAACTAAAAATGGAACCCTTAAATTTGGAATTGATTTTCAACTCAAAAAAACGAATTTTTAACAAAATCATTAAATTTTCAACCAATGAAATTAATTATGTTAGTATTCATCAGCAATATTAGGATCTGCACATGGTTGTTTGATTTTAATTAAACTTTGTGAAATTATAGTGGAATAAAAGAGACATTTGGGGTCCAAAGGATTTTAAAAGAATATTTAATTACAAAAGTTACGCCATGTTGAATTTTGGGATCAAATTTTTTTTGAAATATCTATACTTCTGTAACTATTATACGAATTTCAATCAAAATTGTAGGTTTCATAGATAAGATTATACGCTTTAAATTAACTATTAATTTTTTCTATTTTAACCAAAAAATCTGCAACAAAGTTTTGAATTAAGTTCTTTGTCAAGAAAGCAAAAATGTTCTCTTTTCTGATTAAGACAATTCAGTTCCTCACAATTTCACCTTTAATTAAATTGTTTTTCGACCTTTTATTAGAGAAAATTTTTTTAACATATTCTATTTAATATTTAATTTAAAGCGTATACTTTCATCTACCCCTAACATTTTTATTAAAATTCATAAATAATTTCATAAATAAATGCTAAAAAAAAGTAATGCCGAGATTCAACATAACATAACTCCCGTAATTTTGAAAATTTTCAAAAATTCTTCAACCTCAAATATTTCTATTTTCTTATATCTCAAACAGTTTTGATATGTTTATATTTCATGTTATATTCTTCCTCATTTTATTCTTTAAAATTTTTAATTTACTGTAAAATTAGATTGGAAAATCGCGCGCGTTTAATCATTTTTGATTCCGGTCTAATCGTAGGCAATCAAAATAGTAGGATGTTGTGATAAAACTCTATCTAGAGGATATCTCGAACCACCCTATTACTAATTCAAGACTGTTGACAATTTTTGTTGAAAATTTTTTAATGTTTCAGTCAATATGTCTCAAGAAATGTTCTCAAATTTATTTTTTTTTACAAAATCAGGTGCAGAGGGCTCTCCAGATAAACTGCCTGCAATGGGTATATCTTTGAAGATGAGGGATGGCTCCCTTTATGAGGGTATTATCAAAACGGGACGAATGCTGGACTTTTTCCGGTTCGTGCCGCCCTGGCTACATCCTCTAGAAAGTTCTCTCACTGAAAGTATGAAATTCTTTATAATACTAAAAACTGGTCCTCATTTCGAAGGAGTTTTAAATCTGAAGCATGGACCTACTAGTGATGATCGTAAACTTCCACAGAATGCTGAATTACATATTGTACATGAACCAAACGCAACTGTGGAATATCTTACAGCTAAATCTTTCCAAGCGCACGACGTCTGCTTAGAATCTGAAAGGCCACACATATATAATAACCCAACTGTTAGCCGCATTTATGTGAGATTGAGAAAATTCTGTGTATTTAGTGCAGTTTTACACAAATTTACTCCGATAGAAAAACGCCTCTCCCTGATAGTCGATGTAGGTGCCAGTATTTCTCGGAATGAGAAAAAAGGAAGCAGACAATGATTCGATCTGTCAGAAAACTGGTAATTCCTATGCAGAAACCGCCTGATTTCAAACGTAATACCGATCTGGCCCCGATCGGATTTCCTGATCTGGCCCTGATCGGATTTCCTGATCTGGCCCTGATCGGTAAAACTCTGTGGCCCATACCTGGGCCCGACCGGACCAGACCGATTTCCTACTGAAACGCCATCTCCATGCGCTCGCAGAACTAATGCTGCTTGATTGTGTCTGATAGTGCATTAAAATTTGTATGCATACTACTCGTTTATAATATTCTAGCAATGAATAAAAATACATAAGGCGAGTAAGGCACGTGTTCGGAGGAACGAAACACCAGTGAGTAGACGTCGAAACATGTGCAAGGAAGATGAGAGTAAGTATACCCAGTGGGCAAAAAAATTAGGGATGTCCTAGAAACGTATTTTGGACATCCCTAAGACGTCTTTTATAACATCTCTTTTAGTCATCCTACGGATGATCTTCAAACGTCTAATGTCAGGACGAAAGATGTCCCGAGAACGTGCATGTCTTGAAAAAGTCCTTAGGTCATCTTTAGGACATTGAACGTCTTATAGATTTTGATTGCCCGAAATAAGATGTCCTAGGAACGTCCCAAGGACGTTCTTGGGATTTTCTTAGTTTTGTGCCCACTGGGTAATTACACTATACGGGCTCATTGAAACCTAACATCAAATAAATTAATAATTATTTTAATTGTTTTAGGTAAAATTAGTATATTTTCCATGAGATAAGTCAAATATTATTATATGATGAAATTGATCAAGTTTATTTGTTTTCAATTATTATTTAAGAACTCAAGGTTTTTCGATTTAATGTTGACTTAGAATTATCAAATCTTTTGACAACAAATGAATTGCACTATGCAAAAAATTGTAATGTTTTTACATTATGAGAATAAAATATGTGATACAATAGATTATGTTATCGAAACTTTTATTCTGCATTAATAATAAATTCATTACAGAAATACATTAGGGACAAATTTTCATAACATGAATTTCAGAATTAAGTGGTACAATCAAAATTCAAAATGCCAATTGTGTAGGGATTCCAACAAGAGCTTGTTACTCAACTGCGCATGCGTCGCATTCTGCATCTAATTGGTTTCGCACGAAGTTTAAAATGCTAAACAAAGTTTTTTTTCTTTTTTATTACAAACAATGACGTTTTAAGTTACAAAAAATTTAATTAGATCGAAATTAATTATTAATAATAAGAGTTAATTAAATTCATATTATGTAAATAATATTTAATACAATCAGAAAGATTTAATTCCAAAATTTTAATTTTTGTTCAAAAGTTGTTTGGTCTATATTTCTTCTTAACAGACTGGACAAAATAAAACGATTTGATAAATGATAACTCAATTTTTTGTCGAAAATATTATCTACAATCAACTTCTCGAATTTTTCAAGAAGCAATGCAATTGACAGAAAATTGAATTTATTTACAGAAAAATGTTAATAAATCGTAAATCATAGGTTATTTCCCGATTATTTTCTTAGGAAGCATTCGAAAATGTCAAATTGTAGGGAATCTTATTGCGAAAAAACTTTTTCTAATTTGTTAAGAAGTTTTATAGACCAAATTTTTTTTCAAGAAATTAAAATTTTCATTTCAAATATTTCTGGTTATCATCCATTTTTTGGAAAACAGACATTTTTCTAGAAACTGATACAATATACAAAAATATTATAATATAAATATAAAAAATATTATAATATAATAATGAGACTGACCGTGTAGCGATCGGGTTTCCCAATCGGGTGTTCCTACCTGGCCCCGATCTAAACATGTGCTTCATCCGCAATCTGGCCCGAACCAGGATTCCCGATCGGGACCCGATCCGAACTGCCGTGGCCCCGATCGGGGCCAGATCGAGATTCCTGCACGGGTTATTGAAATATTTCAAGCTAATCCTTATTGAGTGTTATAACATTACGTCATACTCAGTGAGTTACGTCGAAATCAAATTTCATTCTCTTGTAGCCACTTACCGATTGGTCGCAAATGAATTCGGAAGGCTGCCGTTGAGTGGCGGAAGCAACTACCGCAAGACTAGGTCAAGTTTAAATAAGAACAGCATCATTTATGTTCATTGAATCACAAAAACAATGTGTTTAACAGTTTTGTATTGATTTTTGTTCTTCACAGGTTCGGTTGTTACACACAAATGCAATAATTAATCACTAAACGCGTCGCATTACTAACTGGCCATTATCTAAATCTTTGATTTAGATTCATTTTTTAGGTTTTAAGTTGTTCCAACGGTTTTCTGAGGTTAAGAATCTGCCCTTTTTTATCTGGACATGCCGTTTTATAACCTTTAAATGGGAGGAGACTTATTCCTTCTCTTAGGCTAAGAACCAATCACATTGCCGGCGTCATCGAATTTCCCTATAAATTATTATATTTTCTAAATAGTCAGCTTTATATCTATAAAGTATAAAATTGTTCATCCTGGATGTGAAGATTGGAAAACTTTATTAGAAGATATTTGAAATTGTATTATTTCGTTATACGCGCCTAAGCGGTAAAAATTATGAACAAATCAATGTTACATTATAAAGTTCTGAATAAAGTGTTAGTCCAAGCTATTCTGGGTGCTCTTATTCTAGACCAACTCCCCTTCGTAAACCCGTCATTTCCCTTTCTACCCCATGCCTGCTGGTAAAATACAGCAAGCAGTTTCTCGCCCCCCCCCTCTTGCTGGTATAATACAGCCAGTGGATTGCCCCCCGCCTGCTGATAAAACACAGCCAGTGGGTCGCCTCCTCCCTTTCCATCCCTTGCCTGCTGGTAAAATACAGCAAGTGGTTATTTCTCCCTTTTCCACCCAGTGCCTGCTGGGAAAATGCAGCGAGCAGTATCTCGCCCCCCCCCTCTTGCTGGTAAAATACAGCAAGTGGGTTGCCTCCCCCTTTTCTACCCTTCGCCTGCTGGTAAAGCACAGCAAGCTGTATGTCACCTTCCCCCTCTCTGGTAAAATACAATAAGTGGGTTGCCTCCCCCCTTTTTCCAACCACTGCCTGCTGGTAAAATACAGCGAGCAGTCTCTCGGGTCACCCCCTCCCCCCCCTCCTGCCGGTAAAATACAGCAAGTGGGTTA